>NC_081155.1:15548649-15756149 GCF_012432095.1 Onychostoma macrolepis
AGAGAGAGAGAGAATGAACAGAATGCTTAAAATAGGTCCAGAAGTGAAACGGGAAAAAAAAAAGATGAAAAAAAAATCCAAATGGAACACGTTGCTTTTATTAAGTTCACACTCTGGCCTGCAATCATTCTTGACAGAAGAGAGAGAGAAAGAAATCACTCGTTCACTTTGAACTACAGAAGCCAAACACTGGCCCCTAAAAAATATTTTTATTTTAATATTATTTACTTTACAAAATGATTAACTTTACAATTACTTTATGAAATAATTTTTCAGAAAATAATATTAATATTAATATAGAATTCTGCTTCACCATCACAGGAATAACTTGCATCTTAAAATATATTAAAATAGAGAAAAGTTATTTTAGTTATTTTATAGTTATTTTAAATAGAATAGTTATTTTAAATCGATCATATTTCACGTAATCATAATATTTGTTTGATCAACATTTCAAATAAATGCAGACTCAGTGAGTATAAGAGACTCTTTTCAAAAACACTAAAAAATCTTACTGAACCTAAACTTTTGAACAGTAATGCAGAGTGTTGGAATCACTCACAATCACTTCCAATATGATTAGGAACAGAAGTAGACAGCAAGGCAAAAAAAGGTTTTAGAGCAGAGCATTTATCTTTCACTAATAATAAAATGCTTTTATTTGACATACACATTTGGAATGCCAAAAAGAATCACTGTCCGACTCATTTTTACCACAGTATTATCTATCAATATAACAGCCTAGCTTACAATAAAAAAAAGTCATGCTGTATGTCTGATTCCTAATCTAACAGAGCTCAGGTTGAAATCACTGGAAGGATATTTCAACTGACATTTTCTAAAATCCAGGCCAGCGGAGAGTCTGGCCTACATTCGGTCACACTCAAGTTCTTTCCTGAAAAGCTGGAATATCAGGTTTTGGGCTTAGGACCAAAATGGGTTTTGTGTAATCTGACAAAGCCGAGGCGGCTGAGGGGGCTCTCTTTGGTCTGAACTTCAAAGGCTGATCATGTCAGTTGCTCATACACACTGATCTGAGATCACTGTTGTGGTTTTTTATTTCAAGAGCTCCAGTGGTTGAGATTTGTTCAGGAACAGCTGGTCTTAGATCAGCATAAACATGTTATTTCTTTCCTAGACTTGTTTTCCTGGACCGGTTCATAGAATAGAGAGTGATGTTTTTGAGGAAACTGGCAAGTACGGTTCAGAACAGTGATCGGTGAGAGAACGATGGAGATCTTGAGGAACAAACAATATCAATCAAAATCAAAAACACACACGTGACAAAAAATAACTGAAAGGAAAAATAGAAGCACAACATTTGAATATGAGTGCATACAGGTTTGAAAAAGTCACAAGGATGAGGAAATGATAACAGAATTTTCAGTTTTGTTTATGTAAACAGGAAAAATACGATTAATTAACTAAAATTAATTAATTAACTAAAAACTCCAGCGATGTTTTGGACCCCATTGACTTTATAAAAATGAAGACTCGACCATGCCCACCTAAAATGGCTCATTCAAACACACCCCCACATGTCTACGTCACGGTGTGGGGAGATGTTCAAAACACCACCCAAATGTTTACGTAAAGAAAGATGGCGGGACTTTTATTCTCGCTGCAGTATTGTTGCTGCCGCCGACGCCATGTCCTGGAGATGCTGTGTTTTGTTGTGAAAGTGAAACTACTTTATTTGGGCTTCCAAAAGAGGACACAACTAGAAATCAGTGGTTAAGTTGTATTTACAACACTGTTCCAGAACAGTTCAACCCAAATATTCGAGTGTGTGCAGCGGATTTTAACGGAGGACTAATTCCTGAACCTGGAAGAGTAGCCTACAATGCTGGCTTGCACAAAGGCTGTTTCTATAAAGTGGGGAAATTCTTTGCAAGGACAGTCTGGTGTTTCTGACTCACAGCCTGTAAGTACGCTTTCTTATTTAAAGAATTTGCCACTGACTATTCAATTGCGAGTTTTGAGCAGTGTAGAGTAGTGCTTATTGTTTGTTGTTTCTCCGATCACAAATGCAGACAAATGCAGACATGGTAAAAGACAGTATAAGTCATTATAATCAGTAATTATGTCCACTGGATGCAACAAATGCCTCGTTTATAATGGGTTTTATTGTTTTTGTGTCATCGCGCCAGGACACAGCATCACCATACAGTAAGGGGCGTAACATTTCCGTCACACGCTTGAGGTATTCGGCCAATCACAATGCACTGGATAGCTGGCCAATCAGAGCACGCCTCGCTTCCCAGAACGATGAGTTTTGTAAAAAGCATAGAGGAGCAACAATAATGTACAGTATGTGGAAAATATTGTGCTTTTTGAACCTTAAACCACATAAACACATTGCATTACACCAAATACACAAAATAATTTCTTTTTAGCAACATCATATGACCCCTTTAAAAACTTATTTTGTGTTATGCAGAAGACAAGAGGAAGAAGAATAGGTGAGTTAAAGGGTGAGCAAATTACCATTTTTATTTTTGGGTGAACTATCCTTTTAAGCTTTGGCTGGATACTGATATAACAAATAAATAATAAATAAATGTATCGATCAGTCAATTTTCAAAATGTTTAAAGCAATTTCAGCTATGTGGCCCTTCTTACTATCAAGACTATTATCTCAATGACCTTAATCGATTAAACAATAGAGACCCCTGAGAGGTGTAGCACCAGGTTTATAAAGATCCTTTCAGACGCCCTCAGAGCTACATGCAAGTTTGAACCCTTTGGTCCAGGTTCAGCGTGGCTCTCCATGGACCGGATCTCCAATGGGAGCGAGGCCAAGACAAACTAGTCTACCCGAGACTGTGAGCAGCTCTCTATTGATTCTGTTTCAGTAAGCGGGGGTTACCGGCTGAATGAATGGACCCAGGGGAGAGAGAGGCGAGAGGATGGGAGGGAACCTCACAATATTGATGGCACAGAGCAATTTTCATAGTATAGCATTGTTCAGGAAGCACAGCAGCCTTGGGAAAAACCAAAAGAGCTAAAAAAATTTTTTTTTTAAATTTAAAAACATTTAAACACGCTCAAATACGGACTGGAACAAGGAATGTTTCTTTATATAATAATCACTAATAACTTACTAAATTTAAGAATTTACACTACCATTCAAATGTTTGAGGTCATTAAGATGTTTATGAAGCTTTATCCAAAGCTACATTTATTTGATCGTAAGTACAGTAAAACAGTATTATTACAATTTAAATGAACTCTTTTCTATTTGAATATATTTTAAAATGTAATTTATTCCAATTTGATGGTAAAGCCTAATTTTCAGCATCCATTACTCCAGTCAAATGATCCCTCAAAAATATGATTTGGTGCTAAGGAAACATTTATTATTATCAGTTTGGAAAACAGTTGTGCTGCTTAATATTAAAGGAGACAGATTTTTTTTCTTCTGTCACATTATAAATGATGTTACTGTCACTTTTGATCAATGAAATGCATCCTTGCTAAATAAAAGTTTAAAAAAATAATAATAATAAAAAAAAAACATCTTACCGACCCCAAACTTTTTAACAATGATTCATTAATAAAAATTTGGTGACCATATCAGAACCATTGGAACTATCGAAACTAGCATCAAAACTAGCATAAAAACATCTAACATTGCAACTACACTGTAAAAAGTGATAAGTTGACTTAACTTAAAAAAATTGAGGAAATCCGTTTCCTTAAAATTTTTAAGTAAATGATAATTTAAAAAAAAAAGTCAATTGAATTGTCAAGTTCACTTAACTTTTTTTTCTTTTTAATTATTATTTACTTAATTTTAAGTCAACGGGTTTCCTCAATTTTTTTAAGTTAAGTCAACTTTCACTTTTTACAGTGTATATAGATAAATATCAGAAAATACCAGGACATTTTTGCAATTCAAAGAGAACACTATTTCAGTAAGGCTGTATTAACCAATTTTACAATGTTTTGAGGCCTGATTTCATTTGCAATATTTTTTGTAGGAGTAAAAATTCAAGATGGGAGCATCGTCTTGTTTTTTAAGATGACTATTCACATAAGCTTCAAAAATGAACCATTAAAGTACTGTAAAAATAGAAAATACAGCTACATTCCATATCTTCTAAAACCATACAATAGCTTTGTGTGAAAAACACACCAAAATGTAAACAGCTATTTGGTGTCAACAAACTTGCCATGTCAAAAATGTGGTGTGCCAGGTTTAACATCAGTGGTAGTAAACGCCATTGACATACAATACAACCAATTCCACAAATAACTATCAAATTTATTTGGAGAATTAGTTCAAACGCGTCCTTGTACCGTGGAGGAATAGCATAAAATAATGAGAAAAACAGCACGCTGACCTATAAATTCTTGATTGCTATGACTGTTATCTATATTACAGACATTCAATGAAAACTTCTGAATGCATTCTGCTGGTATTGGTTTGAGATGCGTGACACTGTAACCGCTCTGTAAGACTCTGAGGCCCTGCAGGATCCATTAGCCTATTATGGAACTAAGGACAAGGGGGATTTTTCCATCGTTCCCTCTCCATGACCTAGAGGGAAGCCAGAGCAGCCCAACTTCTGCCAATCACTTCTTATAAACGCAATTTCAGCCACATTAAAAAGTTGGTTTGAATGATATCCAAGGGTAATAAATATGCTGCCTCTGACAGATACACCAGGGTAGTCATTTAATATTATAGTACAAAAATATGGAAGCCTGCTGAAGAGATTGGATTTTGGAGGATGGGCTTCTAGTGCTGAGATATCAAGCTGCTGCAGCTCGTCTTCAATTTCAATAAGTGCTTTGAACATTTGAGGAATTCTGGAGTCAACGAAGGACAGACAGTTCACTCCAGGAATTGGTCTAGGCTGCTTTAGGTTGGTTTAAAGGAATAGTTCACTCAAGAATAACAATTCTGTCATCATTTGTTCACCTTCATAACAGCTCAAACATTTCTTCATGTTTGAGCTACTCCTTCAAACGATTCTGTGTTTAGATTCCATTTTTTTTCTCCCATTCAGGCACTCTCTGCTTCTGTTTCTGAAGCTCATTAATCCTGTAGCCCTGTGTGGTTCATCTCTTCCCAACCCAAGTGAAGTTGTCATGCTTTTGCCTGTGCACTGTAAAACAGCTGGAGTTTAACTAGGGCTGAGGAAGCCAAGTGTTTCTTACTCAAGGACAACCACATTCTGAGCAAGAATCTTAGGCCTGGATGTCTCTGAATCTTCTGTGATTAAAGGAATCAATGAGTATAATTCATTGTGCCTGAAAATCTGTACTCTGCTTAAACAAATAAACTAGTGATCTACAGTAAAAAGAAAGGCCAGTCACACCATGATAACTTTAATGATAACTATAGGGTTTTAAAAAGTAATAGTGGAATCACTTTCAGAATCAACTTTTTTTCCAGCTGATGAACAGTGTTGGGGAAAGTTACTTTAAAAAGTAATTGCATTACTCCAAAACAGGAAGTAATTGCATTAGTTACTTTTTATGGAAATTAATGCATTATGTTACTTTTGTGTTACTTTTTATCACCTGGGCTGGGCTTGCTTATTTGTTTTTTTTTTTATAACGAAAAACCCAAAATTTAGATTAATATTTTTAGATTTTTAAAGGGTCTTTCATTAATAGGCCTCGAGCTAAAGGAAGTGCCTCAGCCTCAGTCCCAACACACTCTCAATCCCAAGTGTCACTAAATAAATGGGAAAACGAAGTAACTTGCGTTGCATATTTGAAAAAGTAACTCAGATATTTAATTGTAAATTTAAAGTATTGAGTTTCTTTACTAGTTACTTAAAAAAGTAATCTGATTACATAACTCGAGTTACTTGTAATGTGACACCCCCAACATGAATAATAAAAACATTGAGAGTCAGCCAAAATCAACCTAACTTTAAAAGTATAAATATAACATTATAGCCATTTGGTGGGGATTATAGTATTGTTATAGTTATCCTCTTTTTTTCAACTTTTGGCATGGTTACTCTATGATGGTCATAATGTATTTTAGCTCTATTCATCCAATGGAAAAGCAACATTCCTGTAGATATTCTGAAAAATTGGCCTATATGTTGTCATTGCATAATAAAAATTGCACAAAGAAAAGAAAACACTTTTCTGAATTTGCAGCATAAGAACACCCAAAGTCAATAGAACAAGCAGCAAACAAACTTCAAAATGAAGCGTCTTGCAGAGAACGCCCATGAGACAGAGTCTAGACTAGTTTTGACAAAGCATTATGTTTGAAATCAGAAGGTCAAGCCCTCTTTGAGTTGGTCTTACTCAATGATGTTATTAAGTTCAAATGGGTTTACTGGATCTTTGCTCATCTTGATAACTCCCAACAACTCCTCCTAATCCTCCCCACCCTCTTCCGTATGAATTAAAGGAAAAGATAACATGATTACTCACAACAGTAAGAAGCTAGTTTTTAAGAGCCTGGTTTTTATCATTGCTAGCTCTCTAACGCTATGTTCAAATGTTTGGCAACCATGTCTACAGACATAGTTCATAACATTGGAAGAGTCAATGTTCAACTTCTACTATACAAGGCTACGAGATAAGTTAGCATGAACAGTTTGCACTAAGTTTGAACATTTACAGCATTAGCAAGGACATTAAGCTGGGAAAACAGAAACCAAAGGGATAAAAACAACACTCAAGGCTTTCTTTCTACAGTTACCATTGTTGTTGTCAATGTCTACATTCTACATGAACTCTAACGGTGCAACCCTGTTCCATTAGCACGCGTTTCAACCCACAAACTTCTCATGCCTATCTCATGGACATTCCAGATCAATCTGGCCTCCATCCCAGAGATCTAGAGGGGGTTCAAGCCGACCAACCGCCAAGAAAACTGGCCATATGACACCTCCAGGTGGAGCCAAGAACGAGACTGTAGATTTACAGGGAGAGGGGGATGTCAGAAGAGAAAACCAGGGGATCTTAAGGACAAAGACCGAAGGAGGGGTTATACATCAAAGAGTAAGAAAGTATCAGAAAAGACGAGGCGGCTAAAAACAGACCCGCTTGACATTTTGCATCTGAAAGCATCCATGTGTGGAGGCAACTCTAAGTGTTTGTGGTTTGTGTATACACAAGCTTTCGCCAATAAAAAGCACGTGGTAAGCCAATTAGCTGCAGTGTGTGTGAGGGACTCACCGCTTTCACTCTTCTCGATTACGTCCACCGTCTCTCCAGCCTTCAGGCTGATCTCGGAGTTCTCCTGCCGCTCGTAGTTGGCCACCACCACGTACTGCTCCAGCACCATGGGCTCACTGCTGTCCAGTCCTGCCGGTGAAGGGAAGAAACAGGCTGTCAGCCACCGTCCCGCCATCCCCGCACTTCCCCCGCCAACCCTGCCCTGCCAGCGACCTCCGGCTTGACCCCTGTACACCGCCATCCGCACTCCGCAGCCTAGCGCAAATCAAACTCCTGCTGACTGTGCATGCTCCGCAATGACGGGCCATTTAGACGAACCTTCGCCCTCGCTGGACGCGCATTTGAATGGGGGAAAAAGACGATTATGAAAAAGCAGTAGACTTCCTTCAGGGACTCGAGAGCTCGACAGGGTCTTGGTGATGCTGGGTCTCCATAATACAGTGAAGTTTTTAGGGAGGAAACAGGGAGGAATGTAAGGAAGGGAAAAGAGGCTGGGAGAGAGCTGTTTACGGTAGGGGACCTGACTCGCGAGTGGAGGGATAGAAAGTTTTTCTTCAACAGACGAGCAAGAACAGGCCTCCCTCCCTCCCTCCCTCCCTCCCTCCCTCATTCTCTCTCTCTCTCTCTCTCTCTCCGTCCCTCCTCCCATCTGGCTGAAACGGGGAGAGAGAAAAACGCCAATCAGGGTAGACTGCTCTCCAAGCCTTAAATAGAAACATATGAGTGGGCCGAGTAAAGAGAGAGAAGCTGTGTTTATGTGAAACGCAAAAAGAAAGCATTTCAGCTGGGGTTAAGCCACGCTCTCTTTCTGTATCCCTCTCTCTTTCTTTTTGTATTTCCTCTGACAATCTCTCTTCCTCTTCATCATTCAGCCAAAAAAGAAGATTCTGTAATTATTTATTTACTTACTTTATTCTCTACAACTCACGGTAGAATTTCCATAATTGTAGTGTATAAATTACTCCTACATACATAAAATTGATCAAAAAGTGATTTTAAAGTTGATGTTTACATGTTTACATTGTTGCAAAACAATCTATTTCAAATAAATTCTGTCTTTTTGAATATTCTATTCATCAAAGAATCTTGGGGAAAATATGTATCATGGTTTCCACAAAAGTATTAAGCAACTGTTTTCAACACTGATGGGAATGTTTCTTGAGCAACAAATCAGCATATTACAATGATTTCTGAAGGATCATGGGACACTGAAGATTGTTGCTGAATATTTAGCTTTACCATCGCAGGAATAAATCACATTTTTATATATTAAATTAGAAAATAGTTATTTTAAATCGTAATATCATCTCACAATATCTCTTTTTTATTTATTTTTTACTCTTTTTTTGATTAAATAAATGCAGATTTGGTGAGAATAAAAGCCTAATTTACAAGCAACAAGCAACCACCAACACCAATAGACTACGACAGGGTTAAAAAATTTCTTTAAAAATATGGATTCGACAAAACCGGACAAACATGTCTGCTGCTGTTTGTCTGTGTCTGTCGGTGCCTTATGAGACTTCTTTCAAATAAATTACAAAAATCTAACTGACTCCAGACTTTTCAGTTTTTTTAGTGTATGTTTCATTGAAAATTCTGTTTAACTCAGAAATATATCATATTACTGCAATAAAATAGATTGAACATGCTGTTTAATGTTGTTTTTAAACGAAAATATCCAAAGTATAACACATCAAACGTTTCTGGCTTATGCATTCCAAGACTTTCTGAGACTTTTCTTAGTTGCTTAAACTTCAAATGCTGTATTTGTACTTCTGCGAACTATTTTTTTAGTTTCGTTATATGTGCTTGAACTTCAAACACTGTGTGGTTGCTTTCTCTCTGTTTTTCTCATGGTGTGGTCTTCTTGAAACTAGAGGCTTTTAATAGGAAATGTTTCAAATGTTCTTACAGAAACATGAAATGTATCATATTTTTTACATTTGCTGTGCCTCCTGCAAGCACACATAAACACTTACTATGGTTAACATGTCTTTTTTGGACACAAACCATGGTAAATCCATGGATTATGTGCCCAACACATGTAAATACCATATAAATATACTTTGATATTGGCATTTGATGTACCATAAAGTTTGCTCATTCATAAAGCAATTAATTAATAGGCCTATTATTGAGCCAAATCATGATTTTTTGTACCAACCAAATCTAACATAAAATCAGGTCTTGTATTCAGTCAACGTCAAGCTGTCATGTGTTTCTAGCGCAATGTGTTTTAGCACTATGAGCTTTTAAATCAGGATTACTGGGAATCCTTTGAGTGCAGACGCTCAGTGCTGTGAGAAGCGAGAGAGCGGTAGTTCTGTATCTTGTCACTATCACCATCGGCATGGAACAAACTAATTAGCGATGCCTCACACTTCATGGCGCCATGTCAGGCTAACATGAAAACATACTGTATTGCTCAACTGAATGCTTGCAGCTGTGCTGAAGCGAACTGTGAAATATATTTCTGACATTTTAACGCTGTTTGTTCCAATCGCAGAAATATTTCACTTCAGTCTGACAGTCACCAAAACACCACAAAGAACAAATTCCAAACTTTCCATTAGCATCCGTTTACTGTTAGCTTACCCCTGCGGAAAAATCCAACATAACCCGGTAGCAGTGGTTTCCTTCTGGGCTAAACTGGACATTAGCTAGACCACGATGGTTATTAGCTTGTAGTCAGTCTTGGACTAGTAATAAACAAGCTTTATTAGCTGGAACACGGAAGGTCGACCAGCCACAAAAACCTGATTTGACTAGCTAATGACCAGCTGGGACAAGTTAGAAACCACCTTTCCTAAGCCGGATTATGAAATGTTTTTAGAAAGCATGTACACAAGCAAATGCTATGAGTTATATAATCAGTGTGTTTTCTTTATTTTGCAGTAAATTGACCAATTATGTAGGGTGTGTGCGCTGATCATGGTGAAAACACGCTCCACATGGGCTATAGTTCTGTGGGAGTCAGCATTTATTTCCGAAAACAGAGTGCATTCTTTTCTGAAATGTTTATTTGCAGGCCGTCGTCTGTAAGACTTCCCAGGAGAGCACTGAGGAGAGACCACAAGCTCTCATGTCATGTTTTACATCCTCCGTTTTCACACTGAATGTCTTCCTTTTCGCTGCTGGCCTTACAACACCTAAATATTTCGTCATCCAGCATAAACTTTATAAGCCACAAGTAAACCTGCAGACCTATGAGAACTTTCTCTTAAAAATAAATATTCAGTTAAAAAGAGTTTTACATCCTTATGTAAATGTCTTAGGAGAATATTTTATGCCTCTTTAGCCAGTTAAATTCCCATAGTCATGCCCATATACACAACACTTGCAGCCTATTGCATGGACTTGTCATAGTCAATTAGTAAATTAGTCATATTTACTATTATTAATTTCAAATGTTAAATTCTGGATTGCTTACATCAGACTCACAGTTATATCGCGATTAAAGCCGTGTATTATGTTGCATTTCCTAATGGAGTTACCAGCCAACTAGTGATTAATGGCCTTTCATGTCTTCGCCAAAGTCAATTTTGACTCACATTTGGTGCTTGACGAGTGTTAATTTTGGACCCTGGGTAAGAGCTGTTTTAGGAACCGTTCTTGTAAAAACTAGAAAATTACCACATTGTAGACTTGCGAAAGGAAAAGTGACAGACAGCGCATGCACACATATAAAGCATATCTACCTGAGGCCTCAGACTTGGTTGGACTGTCCTGAAGGCCATACATCCAAACTGAGGGCAGCGGAAAAGAGAGGAGAGGAAAAAATGAGTATAAATGTTAGTCAGAACAGAGTGGAAAGAGACACAACAGCCAGCATTGCATGTTTTCATCAAAGCTGCAAAATCCAGCCAAAAGTAACAAGTTATACGCACTGCAGTACAGCTCACTTCCTTCAAATCTGTGACTTGTGCACAGGCCATTAGCATTAGCTTTGAAATTAATGTCATTCCTGTAAAGTTTCCTAAAGATAGCAAACTTTAAATAATTTTGAAGTTATAGAAAATTATAGAAAACGAAGCCCATTTTAGTACCATGAGATGCACATTTTATAATTTTTTATTTAATATATATATATATATATATATATTTATATACAGGTGCTGGTCATATAATTAGAATATCATCAAAAAGTTGATTTCACTAATTCCATTCAAAAAGTGAAACTTGCATATTATATTCATTCATTACACACAGACTGATATATTTCAAATGTTTATTTCTTTTAATTTTGATGATTATAACTGACAACTAAGGAAAATCCCAAATTCAGTATCTCAGAAAATTAGAATATTACTTAAGACCAATACAAAGAAAGGATTTTTAGAAATCTTGGCCAACTGAAAAGTATAAACATGAAAAGTATGAGCATGTACAGCACTCAATACTTAGTTAGGGCTCCTTTTGCCTGAATTACTGCAGCAATGCGGCGTGGCATGGAGTCGATCAGTCTGTGGCACTGCTCAGGTGTTATGAGAGTCCAGGTTGCTCTGATAGTGGCCTTCAGTTCTTCTGCATTGTTGGGTCTGCATGGGGTTAAGGTCAGGCGAGTTTGCTGGCCAATCAAGCACAATAACACCATGGTCATTAAACCAGCTTTTGGTACCTTTGGCATTGTGGGCAGGTGCCAAGTCCTGCTGGAAAATGAAATCAGCATCTCCATAAAGCTTGTCAACAAGCTCTAAAATTTCCTGGTAGATGGCTGCGTTGACTGTGGACATCAGAAAACACAGTGGACCAACACCAGCAGATGACATGGCAGCCCAAATCATCACTGACTGTGGAAACTTCACACTGGACTTCAAGCAACATGGATTATGTGCCTCTCCATTCTTCCTCCAGACTCTGGGACCTTGATTTCCAAATGAAATGCAAAATTTACTTTCATCTGAAAAGAGGACTTTGGACCACTGAGCAACAGTCCAGTTCTTTTTCTCCACAGCCCAGGTAAGACGCTTCTGCCGTTGTCTCTGGTTCAGAAGTGGCTTGGTAGCCCTTTTCCTGAAGACGTCTGAGCGTGGTGTCTCTTGATGCACTGACTTCAGCTTCAGTTCTCTCCTTGTGAAGCTCTCCCAAGTGTTTGAATCAGCTTTGCTTGACTGTATTCTCAAGCTTGCAGTCATCCCTGTTGCTTGTGCGCCTTTTCCTACCCAAATTCTTCCTTTCAGTCAACTTTGCATTTAATATGCTTTGATACAGCACTCTGTAAACAGCCACACCTTTCAGTAATGACCCTCTGTGACTTACCCTCTTTGTGGAGGGCGTCAATGTTCGTCTTCTGGATCATTGCCAAGTCAGCAGTCTTCTCCATTATTGTGGTTTCAAAGAACAAGAGATACCCGGAATTTATACTGTAGGGATGGTCATTTATTTAAACTCAAATGTAAATATTCTAATTTTCTGAGATACTGAATTTGGGATTTTCCTTAGTTGTCCGTTATAATCATCAAAATTAAAAGAAATAAACATTTGAAATATATCAGTCTGTATGTAATGAATGAATATAATATACAAGTTTCACTTTTTGAATGGAATTAGTGAAATAAATCAACTTTTTGATGATATTCTAACTATATGACCAGCACCTGTATATATATATATATATATATATATATATATATATATATCTTAAAAATCTTTAAATCTTTAACTATATATTTTTTCTTTTTTTAATATTGATAGCACGATATTGAAAATATTTAAAATGTATTTTGTTTGCAAATGATGCTAGTTATTTTCTACTTTTAACATGTTATTACTTTATTTTTTAGCAAAAACATGCTAGTTATTTTCTTTTTTTTTTTTTTTTTTAGGAAACTTGCTTTTTACAATAAAATTGAAATGTGACTTGTTTATAGGTCTTCATTTCGAGCAATGTGTGTTTTGATTTCAATTGTTCAAAATATTCGACAAATAACCGGCAAATAGTTTGTTTCCTTAAATAATTTTAAAATCACAAAGATAAGAAATACATTCTTTCATTAGAAAAAATATCCCACCTTTAATAGCTGGGTATATTTACAGTACAAACCTTTAATTAACTATGAGGGCAAAAATAATGCATACATACATACATTAAAATAAAATAATAAAATAAAATAAAATAAAATAAAATAAAATAAAATAAAATAAAATAAAATAAAATAAAATAAAATAAAATAAAATAAAATAAAATAAAATAAAATAAAATAAAATAAAATAAAATAAAATAAAATAAAAAAATAAAATAAAATAATCATTCACCTAACCCTGACCCATTTGCAATCAAGGTAAAATGTTCAATTAATTGAGATTTTGATTTTAGGTCATATTGTCCATATAGTGATGAGCTTGGCATTTGTTCACATTACATTAATGCAAATTTTGTAACAAATACACAAATGCTAAGCTTATCACTGTAACACAGCAATCAATATCATTCTGCCAATAATTTTCTTTTTTTTTTAAATTAAAAACAGTATAAATAAAATTTAGTGCATAGTATTATGATGTCACTTAAATATGTTTTTTTTTTTTTTTATTATTATTATTTTTTTTTATCTTACAAACTGGCTTCATTGAATCTTTTTGCCAAAAAACTTTTTTTTTTTTTCCAGGCATTTTTTTATCTCACCAGTATAACTGGATTTGCCAAATACCCCATACCAGATAAATGGCAAATAGTTCAGTGAACAACTTATTAAGCAAGTCGCGTGTGTGTGTGTGTGTGTGTGTGTGTGTGTGTGTGTGTGTGTGTGTGTGTGTGTGTGTCTGTCTGTCTGCTCTGACAAATCTATCGCTTGGAAAGCAAGAATGTCTGAGTTTAAGGGTGTGAGGTCACAGCAGAGTTTCCTAATATCTTCTCTGTTATCACACACACACACACCAATCACCATCAGGAAATTAAATGTCAGACGTCACTATCGGTAAAAATATGAGAAGGCACCGGGGAGACGTCTAGGCTGACAGGAACAATTACTTTGTTTCTATAACTTATTTCTTTTCAACACTTCAATGGACTCCCCACAAAGGCACGCATGCCACCAAAAAATGAGGTGTAATATAACCTCTGTAAACAATGAACACACTCGGCACCGGCAGAATTCAAGATGTAGGTACTCGCTGTTGCATTTTTACCCCACAGGACGAACCTCGCCCAATATCCCTCCACCCTTCTGTTCCATTCAACACCTCCGACTCCTAATCCATTCATTCCTGACATTTCTTCCCTCCTACATTCTATGTGATTGTGAGCTGAACGTTAAAACAACAAATAAAAACGTAAACTTGTGATCCATGCCGTAGTTAGCCTTTCATACTCCTATAGGGATTTTTTCCCACCCAAACCCTGATCTGAACGCTGGAAATTTTACTGGCAAATTGGTGAATCATGCACAAAAATGTCAAATAAATGCCATGGTGATATTATCAGCCCTTTTTGACTTCAAAGGAGAATTAATAAATATAACCATATCAGATATCTACATGTATCAATAAACATTAGCATTAAACATTAATTTTATTGGAGAAACTGAAAAAAATCTAAAATTTGCAAAACTATCTATCTATAACTATAATTTGGTAAGTAGGGATGTCAAAAGTACCAGTACTTTGATACCAAGATGACATTAAAAATAATACAATTAAAAACGTGTAATAAATAAATATACATTTCTACAGCATTTGTTGATCTGTGACTCATTTCAGTACTTGTGCAATGTCTGAACAGTCAAATGCAAACAGATGGTACAAAAACACTCTAGTATGTTTGTATTATTAATCAAACAGCAAAAAAATTATTCATGCTCAAATCACTCATGCTGTTTATTTCTGACTATTCACTTTATTTGAATCATAGGTAGAACATATGTCAGCTACCATTGTAATTTTTAATACTTGTATTAACCTTAATAATTAAATATAAGAGTTGTTTTAATAGTGTTTTAGATGCTATTGAATATAGCTTTGGTATTGAAACTGGCATATCATGAAATGTTTTTGTGGGTTTCAAACTTCTGAAGCACCTGCACTTTCCAGCTCAGAGTTGATCTTGAGG
This sequence comes from Onychostoma macrolepis, assembly GCF_012432095.1. Taxonomy (NCBI): domain Eukaryota; kingdom Metazoa; phylum Chordata; class Actinopteri; order Cypriniformes; family Cyprinidae; genus Onychostoma; species Onychostoma macrolepis. The sequence goes on from NC_081155.1 coordinate 15,563,858, forward strand.
TCAACTGTACTTCCCTACAAAAACTTCATGGAGTTTGAATTAAACTGACTCAAGTGCCTTGGAGGTCAAATCATTTACAAATGCTCCACACCCCCGTGCACAGATCTAGCCCTTTAGTGAAGCTCTTCACATCTGACAGATATTAACTTTCCACCTCTCTGACCCTTCCTTCACACAGAAACGCTGAAACACTCACTGTTATGAACATATACTCAATCTCTCACACTCCCACCCATGATAAATAGACACACACGGCATCGCTCACACACACTGACTCACATACATTAGTGATTAAGCTCAGGTCAGCGGTGTTAGAACAGAGTGAACGTCTGTTTTGGATTCTCTCACTGTAATTTACGTCTCTTTCCTGACCCCAAAGAGTCGACCTCCCTCCATTACAGGAAACATATATGTCTTTCTTTCTTTTGTGCGGAATGAATTGTGTTTCACACATGCTATAGTATTACCATAAACATATCTGAAGAAAAACACAACACTTATTTATTATCGACACCCGATAGGACTCTTTGATCTGTTGGGTTTGATGGGCATCCCAAGCACACTGGAGATATTTTGGTCGCTATGAAAAAGACAGTTATGTTAATTTGAATATTATGAACTGATCCAGTTGTTGGCTATGAAAGCTCAGCATGTAGACCACAAAATCAAGAAAACATCAAAAACGAAAATCAAACCTTATGCCGACTGTGTTTTGGCAGAGCGGTCACATGAGACAGAAACACATGCTAAGCAACATGCATCTATTTTTGTATCTATGTGGTACTTTTAAAGAAATATTATGTCCCAGGGGTTGAAACAAATATCTTTAAAACTTAAAAGTCAATTATTTCCATCATTATTTTGCCTTTTATGTACAGAATTCATTGTTTTAGCCTGGTTATTGACCCAGACCAGTATTATTTTAGAACTATTTATTGTAGTTTTTAATTCCTATTCTGAATAAGCTTTCATTTTTAAGTTTCTCATGTTAAAGGGATAGTTCACCCCAAAATTAAAATTCTGTCATCATTTACTCACCCTAAAGTAGTTCCAAACCTGTATGAATGTCTGTGTTCTGCTGAACACAAAGGAAGATATTCTGAAGAATGTGGGAAACAGAGCAATCTGGGACACCATTGACTTCCATAGTATTTTTTTCCCCTACTATGGAAGTCAATGGTGCCCCAAAACAGCCTGGTAACAAACTTTCTTCAAAATATCTTCCTTTGTGTTCGGCAGAACAAAGAAATTCATACAGGTTTGGAACTACTTGAGGGTGAGTAAACGATGACAGAATTTTCATTTTTGGGTGAACTATCCCTTTAATTTCAGTTGAATTGTTAGTAATTTTATTAGGTTTTATATATATATATATATATATATATATATATATATATATATATATATATATATATATATATATATATATCTTCATGTAAACAGCTTATTTATAGTTCATTTTTATTTTATACATTGATCAAAGCAGACCCATTTTGGTGCCTGCCTCAAATTAAATAGAAAAGTGATTCATATACATAGAAAATATATTAAATGAATGTAAAGTGTTTACTTTAATGTTTCAACTTTTGTGAAAATAAAATGTCAAAATATGGGTGAAATAACATTCCGTCCTCATTCAGCATTATAGAAATTTTAATGCAAAAATTAAACAATGCTTATTCTGACCTGTACTTATTAAAATATATAAAAGAAAAAGTGATCATACTAAATTTATTTTAATATATTTGAATATGATTAAATACTTGCTGACAAATACCTAAAACCTAGAGATTTGAAGAATAGGAGCAAAGAGTGGTAAATATTTAATATTATAATAAATTAGTTTTTGGGGGGCTGCTGTGATCCTTTTAATGTCATCTAATGTTTCTTGTTCAAAATATGCCTGTATATTTTATGTACAAATTAATATTACACTGACATTGTGTATGACATTTTTATCTACAGGTAAATCATGGAAAAAATGTATAATAGTCTTTTTTTCTTCTTTTTCTTTTTTGCACAGAAAAAATAAATAAACATGACACATTCCAATGTATGAAAAAAATGAAAGCTGTATTAAACTTTTATTGTTTTGGTGCTTGAATACCCCTTTTCATCTTTGACTCATACACTACAAAATTCAGCTTTTCTATTATTATTATGCTATTTTTACAATAATTACATTCATCAACTTCATCAAGTAGCCAAACACGCTTAGAACAAATTGGAACTAAACATCCTGTCATTTTCCAGTAGCTAACATCTCTAATCAGTCAAACTGCATTCATTAAACATCATTAAAAAGGACTTTTTAACCATAAAACCACACTGACCTATTTAAGCCCATTCCTTTCAATGGAACAGACAAACATACACCACACATACATACGGCCATTCCTCTCAAACTAAAACTATCCCTCCTCCCTTGAAACTCCCATCTGTTCCGCACGCCTCTCTCTCTCCGTATGGCCCCTCCACTCCTCCACAGAGCCCTGACTCTTGTGTAAACAAGATTAGCTAGTCCAACGTCACACTGAACCCACTCTGCCACGTCTGACTGACCCCATTCCAGCAGAACCCCACAATCCCCCCTCCGTTTTTTCCCCTCTCCACATCTGACTCTCACACGGGGAGCAGAATGTGGAGAACTGCAAGTAAAGCGTGTCCTTTCCTCGCCAGGGAAGAAGGGCCTATACTGGAAGACATCTGAACAATCTGAAAGGAGTGTCTGTAAAAACATCCAGGTGCATTTTTGGTATAGTGGTTAAACTCAGGACCCCAAAGGTTGCAAGTTCAAATCCACCAAGGTATGATCTGTAAAAAGTCTTTAAGATACTTAACCGCAGGCTAACCTCAAGGGGGATTGGATTAACAAACTATAAGATGCTTTGGACAAAAGAAGCAATTCATAGAATTTTTTTTTTTTTTTTTCACGCTACCATTCAAAAGTTTTGATATCTTACCATTGATTAAAATGGTAGCCAAACTGGTAGCCACTGACAATGGCTATCAGCAACATTCTTCAAAATATATTTTTTGTGTTTAACAGAAGAAAGAAAATCATACAGGTTTGGAACAACTTGAGAGAAATTGGAATTTTTGGGTAAACCATCACTTCAACCTGTTATCATCAATGTCTTAATTAATGCGTGTTCAAAGAAATCTAACTGTGCCAATTTTTTTGTATGATGATCACCATTTAAATTGCTATTTCTTAACATTGGATTTTAAAAAAACGGTTTGAAACAACATTAAACTCTTGGTCAAAATGACTCAAAATGATGGTGCATGTCACATATATATTTCCCCTATTGTGAGCTGTGAAGAACAGATCAGACGGTTTTGGTGCACTTTACCTAATCCTTAGGGCTCTGAACTTCTGAACAGGTGGTTTATGTCTTCAGGCTGACATAAGAGCAGTTCTGAGAGGACAGAACCAGGAAAAACTGATCCCTATTTGGGGCTTAAGTGTCTCAAACCCATCTGCTCGTCAAGATGGTCTCCCTGAGGAAACGTGACTAACAAGCCAAACTTGGGGTCTTAAGGGTCTTAGAGTTATGTAACTCTTGGTTGCTGTATTACAACAGCCTTCAGTGTTGACAAGGTAAGCAAAAGTACTGAAAAGCATCATCAACAGTTTAATGAAGACAAAATAATGGGCAGATTGTGCACTAATTACCCAAAATTCCATGCAAAGAATGGCTGAAGGTAGCAATAAACCATTATGACTATCAGAGCCATTTAAAACATCAACTGGAGGTTCTAAAACTGATACAAAAGGGTTCAGTCAGGGCTCTACCGTTAATTGGTGTAAAGTCCCACAGCTATAGCGTAATGCTATTGAATTATGCTCTGTGTGAGTGATTATATTGTAATCATATACTGTTAAGGGCCACCTCAGAGGGAAACAAGACCCCTGTCTTCCTGCCACCACAAAGCTATGTAAGTCTACTTGTGACCTCTTTCTTTAAACTGTTTACCTAAGCTTACAAGGAAACGATTCTTTAGTTTGTGAGTCTCTATGGCAATATCAAAGTTTGTCTCATGATACACATAATTTCAGTTTGATTATACTGGCCCTATTTCCATTGCAAGGAGAAGGTTTGCTGTACTTGCACTTCCTTTCATAAAGCTGTTAACAGTTTGTCACTATTTAAGCAACGAGGTACATTATGAGAGCCCATGCTATATTGTGAATACAGATAGGACTATATGTAAATGAATATGTATAACAAAAAAAAAAAACATTGATACATTTTATTTAAGCAATAAAACATGAACATATGTACTGTTGTTACTGAGTATGAGCAGTTTCATGCCTTTGGCCGAATCACAGCCATGCAGGCACTCCTCAATACAACACAATTGCGAGTGTGATATTGCTTTTACACAGCACTTTAATAATAAGAAGTTATTATTGAGTAACTTACACACAATATTGCCAGTTACTAGTTTGATTTTGCTCCAGCAATGGAAATAGTTCCAAACAAATCTAAATGTTTTGTTATTGAATGAATCAGTGTCAATTGAGTGTCAAAAAAATCAGTTGAGTAAATAATTCAACGACTCGCTCATAAACACAGTCACTTGTTTCGCTCATGAATTAATTAGTGTTTCAAACAAATCGTTTGAATGAATAGTTTGCTCAAAAACAGTTACTATTTGCCACCTACTGGTCACTGAAAGGGCAACTGAAAACCCCTCCAATAATGCATCAGATTGGTATCGAAGCCAGTTTCCGCCACTGAATAAAAAAGGTAAATGCAACTTTTTTTCTCACAATTGTGAGTATACATCTCGCAATTCTGATTTTTTACTCAAGAGTTGTGTGATATAAACTCGCAATTCTGACTTTTTTATCAATATTTTTTTGTCAAATACTTGTAAGAAAACAGACAGACTTTTCCCCTCAGAATTGGACTTTGTACATTGCAATGTAACTTTGCAACTGCGAGTTTATATGCCACAATCCTGACTTTATAACTCGCAATTGAGAGTTTATACCAGGCAAATTCGGAGGGAAAAAAAGTCTGAATTGCGAGATGTAAACTCAGAATTGTGAGATAAAAAGTTTCAATTACCTTTTTTTATTTAGTGGCAGAAGAATATTCATATATTATATATTTGTTATATATAAATTTTTATAATATATAAATATATAATATAAAAATATAAAAAATATATTTATATAAATATAAATATATCACTGGATTACAATTGATGTAAAAAAAATAAATAAATAAACTTATAAGAAATAAAGTTTTCATGATCAGTCACTGCTGACACAGGAAGTGACGCCCATCTGCACACAGTGCTTATTCCAGGCTACACATTGTCATGCAAATCATCAATTTCAAAAGCATTTTAAAAAGACATTTCTCATAACAGTGTGGAAGTTCTGGTGGACAGGACTGCCAGGGAATCTACGAAACCCACGCCTGGAACAAGTTTGTTTTTGATAATGACACTTCCCAGCTGCAGTTTCCACCTGCTAAACCCTCAGAGACATTCAAACTGACAAAAAGATGGGGACGAAGTGAAACCTCGGATCTTTAAACATAAAAATAAATTACAAATTTCCAACCTTGGAAAATACATATTTGAGTAATTAGGATAACATCTTCAGGATGTTATTCACTTGTAGCTAACATAGATGATTACTGATGTCTGACACATCCAGTGGTCATCTTAAAAACAGAATGGAACAGAGGATGATGATGATGATTCCAGTGATCCAAAACACTAATGATAAGTGGTTCCACATGATTTATTGTCAAATGAGAGGTGGAGGGGGGAAAACAACAGCTGGAATTGCTCGTTACATCACCTCAGCTGCTGGTCAAATTATAACCCAAATGTTAGCAATTTTCAAATGTTGTGAGAGCAAATAAATGTGAATGAACAAACAGACAAACAGATGATGAATGGACAGACAAATATTTGTATAGACACTGCAGACCTAATAAATACTGGAAAACAATTGTCTGTTTCTTAAGAATAACTATTTCTGGTCTAAAAAAAAAAATAACATTCACTAATGGCTGTTTGTCTGGATCAGGTTTTGCCTACAACAAACAGATTTAATGTTCCCTTAATGATAATAAAACCTAAATCAAAATACACATGGATATATTTAATCAATGTTTTAATCAAAATCCTGAAAAGAAAAAGGTTTGTTAAGAGTTAAGAGTAAAGCTATTGGACAGAACCGATAACATTAAACCTAACCTTTATAAAAACAACAGAAGTCAATGGAAATCCCCAACATGATGGAAAAACAAATGTGCGTGTGTGTTTGTGTGTGCTGATGTTTTTTCATAATGACACATCTTACTCCATACTTGACCTGACAGCATGAGCCAAACACAAAATCACTAGAAATGACTCTGCATGCATGTGATTGTACATGTGCGTTTCACCTTCCAAACACATTCAGCTCTTAACATCACAATCACATGAGTACTAGCTTCCATAGCGCAAAACATTAGTTTTAGTGTTGCCACACAGAACAATACTATGACAATACTTTCTTCACTGTAATTTTAATGGTAAACGACTGCAAAAATGCAACAGTAAAAACATGTTAGCTAGTGCATTTCCTTACAGTTTCCTTAAAAACTGTAATAGAGATAATGTGACATTTAATGTAATTTTACAGTGAAATGCTGTCGAATGTACAGTTTTTGTAAATGAAAATACCAAGTCGTCAAATTATTAAGAAAATTAATAAATTGACATTTCCATAATTCCCTGTGTGACACTTTACACTTGTTTCATTTAAATAAATGTTTCTTCTTAGTTTGTTCTCCCATGTTACACCATATGTTGTTAAATAAATGTTTATAGTATATTTTAATGCCATGTGTGTTACTATGATGTTGTTTTTTATTTGTGCATGACACTGTGTGCATATTCGTATTCACCTCAGCTTGTGGAAAATCAACTTGTGATGAATTTTATTTCATCGTGTCTTTCTCTTTATTGTGCTGGTTGTCAGTATAGATTAAAGGATCAGAGTGGTTATGCTAATTTAGCAGAAAGAAAGCTGTTGGATCTACTGGTTTGTTTATTTGCTCATTCATTTTTGTAAATTAAATAATTCAAATGTCAAATTTACAGGTTCCTCTGTTACATTTTTACTGTATTTTTAGATTACAGAATTCTTCTGGCAACCATGCTGGCAGGTTTATTTTGTAAAAACCACAGAATTGAGGGTTGCAAATTAAAACAACTTTTTGAAAAATTTTGTTGAATATAAAGTTATAAATAAGTGCAAACAGGAAATAGACCAACATCTGGAATTATTTAATACATCGCTCAAACTTCTGATTACATCTATATTGCATATTTGGAACCAAAAACTAAATCCAAATGTTAGTAAATTTCAAAAATTGTTGGAGCAAATGAATGTGTGTTTACAAGCTGAAAGCAAACAGATCAAAAACGGAAAATGTTTCTAAGGGACGTGTGTGGGAGAGACAAGAACTCCAACGCTTACTCCAATCTAAATTACATTAGTGTTCAACAGTGTGTGTGTGTGTGTGTGTGTGTATGCATCTCTGAGTGAGTCCCAACTGCAGAACGGCTGTTCACTCACAAAACACACACCCTAGCATGCTATGCAAAGGAAATTGGTCTAATCCTCGTCATAAATCAGGTCTCTGTGCCTTAACATTATAATAACAGCCTGAAAAATAAGCATATATATTTATTTATACATGCACACAGGGATAATAAAATAAAATAAAATAAAATAAAATAAAATAAAATAAAATAAAATAAAATAAAATAAAATAAAATAAAATAAAATAAAATAAAATAAAATAAAATAAAATAAAATAAAATAAAATAAAATAAAAAAATGCAATGTGGTTTATTTTTTTTATTTTTTTTCTGTGCCTACAGCCGGACGACTTCGGCAACAGCGTGAAATACAAATGCACATACTTTCATGTGGCTTTCCTCCAAAGTCCCACCAGTTATTCCCAAACCATTTACAGCTGACACTCCCAGAGCTCTAAAAACCTCTGAGTCATATGCAATTCTCTAAAGAAACTCAGCTGAAACCCTGAGCTGAGTGCAAAACAGCAAGTCATTCAATGCCGCAATAACAGAGAGGGCATGCAGAGTTAGTGAGCGGGCTTAAGTTAGTACTTAAACCCGGCAACAGGTTTAGCACTCACATGGGAGGTAAATAAAAATCTGTCTTACCTGACTTGCGTTTGGATCCATAATCTCTGTAAAAAAAGCAACAGCAGAGTGACATGGTAAGTCACAGTGAGACAATGTCCTGCAGCAGACAGCTGTCACACTCACACACCCTCACACACACACACAAACACACATACACACTAGAGATGCAGTGAGAGCAAGATGTGTGCCAGGGCAAGGAGCGAGTGTGTGTTAAGATCGAAGGGGCCAGCTGCTATAGCCACAACATCTGATCATGTGACCCAAACAGAACCATAGCTCTTTCTCTATCCTTTTATCCCCCCGTCCCTCCTCTCATCCTCCAGCTCTGGGATAAAAAGGGCGGATCTCTTAACACGCCCTCATTAATAGATCAAAATGACACCCGGCCTGTGTGTGACACCTATCCATCAGTGAAAAATCAAGTTAAAAGGTGAAATGGGAGGAGATCTATTTATGGAAAGTGATGCCAATGTGGGGAACTATAAAATTTAGCAATTGTGCAAACACATACATTGGACACACACATTAGAAAGTACACAGAATAACTATATTTAAATCTTTTAAAAGAAAAAGAGTGGTACGTGTTCTTTCAAATCTTAATATTGAAGTAGGCCTAAGAACTTATCATTATTGTTAGGTGGTTTTTAAGTGGTTGCTCTCTCTATGATATTGCGGTCGATGTGCTGATGGTTAATTGCATCACTAATAACATCTAAAACCATTAAAGAGCATCTTAAATGTGTCATTTCTGCATTGTAATGAATGCTAATATGCAAGATAGATCTCAAAATCATACAGTCCCTATTGGAAAGGGTTCAAATATGCAGAAGATGCTAGAATTATTATGTAAAAAAAAAAAATCATATAACAGTTGTTATGATATAATAAAGATGAGTAAGAAAAATAAAACAAATAATTAGTAATTATTAAAAATGAATCCAATTGACAATTATGACAATTAAATTGAAAGTATTAAATACAGAAATCCTTGGTAATACAGTTCATTAGCCTAATGAATGCTGTTTATAGTGTTTCTAAGCAACATAAACATGTTGAATGTACGGTGACAAGTGGCTCACCCAAACATAATTTAATGTATAATAAATTAACAGAATTTATAATAAAGAGTTTAATATAAATGCAATAATGCCAAAGATGTTGGTGCATACTGTAATTGGAAGTGGCTGATGTAGTTCCATTTGAATAGATTAAGTTTATTACATGACATACTGTACATATTATGAAAATATGCCAGACTGTCTTTTTGATACACACACACACACACACACACATTCATGGCCGGTATTTCCCTAAAATACCCTTGAGGGCATTTGCTTAATATCTACATTCCCCCCATCTAGTCCAAAATATGACAAGCCCTCCATCTTCTCTCCTTCCTCTCATCTGTTTCTGCATCTCTTTCTTTTCATCATTCTCTCGCTCAATCTCCTCCTTTGTGACTCCCGTGGGAGAATGAATACTCTCTTTTTCAGATCAGCAGTATGAGGTCACTGCAAACCTTCTAGAATGAACTCCTTTGTAGCCGAGGAGAGACAGGACAGTGTCCTAAAAGCCCTAAATCAGAGAGATCTGTTATCTGTCTCATATAAAAGGAAACTGCCACCATTAAGACGAATATAGGACATGACATTTATGAATATGTTCGAAATGAACAGTAGGAAAATTCCCAGTTTTAAGAGACTGAAACCTGCCAGTATGTGTAGCAAGTGTCAAACTTACAGGGTCTTATAGGGATAAAAAAAAATAGGAAATAAAAGATAAGAAATATAAATATAAATTAATTTTGTAAATAATTGCCTCTTCTTTAATGAATACAGCACAAACCGCATTTGCATTCTAAGTCTATTCATCAGTCTGTGGTATTTATTGTTTTTTTGGGGGTTTTAAAAAAAATTCTTTTAAAGAAGAATCATTTGCATACTGAATTGTGATTGGTCTTCTTGCATTTAAAAGTAAACTGGAAACGCTTTGTGTGCTTTCTTTACATACAACCAAAGACTAAAAACTTCAGGAAATGCACATCAAGGTTCATTTTAAAGGCATGTTTTCCATGGCAGAAATTCAGTAAATAGTCTCTGCCAAACCTCTCCAGACCAATTGTTCCGGTTGTTAACCTCTTGAGTCGTATCTAATAGTAAATACTTCACGTTTATTGCTTGAGACCGTTTAGCAGAGGACGTATTATTGGAAGTGATAGTTCACCGTTCCCTGCACTGGGTCTGCAGGTAATATACAGCATCACTTGGGTCGGCCCAAAAGTTTCAGACAAGAAAACTACAGTTCTCAGCTTTATCACTCCCAGAGTCACTATTAAACAAGGGGCAGCATTATGATGACGAGTGAGGAAAGGCAGGAAATGGTAGTTCGTACTGATTGGGCACCGCTCTGTTCATTCACTCCACTTGACCATAAAAGAATAATATACTATAAATCCACAAGTGACGCATTGCATTCTGTGTCTTGGTGATATCTTCATAAAGTCATCTCTGGCATTTTCTGTGGTCTATTTAAAAAGCAGGCATGTTCAGTGTTTGTCAAACTCATGGTGACCACCAGCTTAGACACCAATGAAGTGTGTGAATTATGCACTGGCTTTCAGAACGGTCAACTTTCTTAATATTTTACTTTACAGTATGTTAAAAAATACATTTTGATGTGCAATAATGCAACTGAAATTTCTGTTGGAGCCCCAACAACAATATTTAATACTGTTCTAAAAAATAAAGGTCCATCATTGCTATCTACATTCTTCAAAATAAAGGCTCCAAAGAAGAACCATTTTTGGTTCCCCAAAGAACCTTTCATTGAACAGATCCTAAAAGGACCGTTTTTCTTAGTGTGAAGAACATTTTGAAAATCAGAAGAACCTTTTCCACTATAAAGAACATTTTGTGGAATGAAAATGTTCCATGGATGTTCAAGGTTCTTCAGGAAACCATCAATGCTAATAAAGAACCTTTATTTTTAAAAGTATATACTTATTGAAGGTTCTATATGGAATTACAGATGCCAATAAAGAACCATTACTTTTAAGAGCAGCATTAAATATTGCACATATTGGGGGTTCTTTTAAGAACTGTACATTGAGAGGGTTTTTTTGGAAACGGTTGCTGCGAAAACCACATTTTGAAGCCTTTATTTTTTTTAGAGTATGTAATAAAAAGTCTTCCCAACCTTTTGTTTTCTTCATTTGGGGGCCTTAGGCCATAAACAGGGAGACAAATACACAATTACACACATTCACAGAGTAATGTTACTTCTTGAGTTGCAAAAAAAATAGAATGCTTGACATCTACTTCAGGCAGTGAAGTTATATGGCTCTCAGAGAAGTGCGCTACTTCTGGAATATTCCTATCCCAGGGAGTCCTAAACTGCAGGAACGCCATGCTTGCTTCAATTAGTACAAGGCCCTGATCAAAAAATGAAGCACAAGATTTTTAAATCATTATCAAGAAAGAGTCCTATACAGTGTACTAACACCAGAACATAAACGATTAAAAATTAACAAGACAAAGAGAAGAAGAGAAACACTGAGCCAGCACTGGGCTTGGATAATTCAGTTACATCATTGTGAATATGAGATGATTAGAATATCAGACTGAAGTAAAGGAATTCGATTAAGCTAAGTAAAACAGATGATGTGGAAGTAGAGCCAAGAGAAACAAAAAAGAAGCGAGTAATAGTGCAGTTTTCTGGACAGGTACACTGTACCTTTCAAAAGTTTGGGGTCGGTAAGATTTTTTTTTATATATATATATATATTTGCTGTTCTGTAAATGCAAAGTTGAATTTTCAGCACTACTCCAGACACATTACTCCAGTTTTCAGTGTCACATGATTCTTCAGAAATCATTCTAATATGCTGATTTCTTGCTTAAAGCAGCCCCTATTATGGATTTTTGACAATTACTTTCCATGCAATGTGTAACACAGCTCTAAGTGAATGAAAATATCCTGCAAAGTTTTAAATCTGAAAGTGCACCGTGTATAAAATTATTGTCTCTCAAAAGAAAGAGTCGACTCTGAATCATGCGTCATTTATAAAATTAATCCCAAGCCATTTCATGTTGACATCAACATGAAACATTAGCATATTGCCCGCCCACTTGTTGCTCTTTTCGCATTGGTCTGAATGAAAATGCAAATAAATTTTTTGCCTCTAGATGCCGCTTTTAGAGCGGTAAAAAAATAGCGTTTTTCCCGGTAACGCTGTACACAAAGCAACACTGTGAAGAAACATTTCTTATCATCAATGTTGAAGACAGTTGTGCTGCTTACACGTTGTACATGTCTTTTTATTCTCACTTTTGATCAATTTAATGCTTCCTTGCTGAATAGAAGTATTAATTTCTTTCAAAACTTTTGAACAGCATGGTTCATCATCTGTTGTTAAAGTATGTTTAATAGAGTTCAGAGGTTCTGAATTGGTTCCAAACACCTCAGCAAAGCTGTTGCACAAGCTTAAACTCAGTGACATCTCCCTCACTCTGCATTTACAGGAGTGGCGGTGACTGAAGGTGGGAGACAGAGAAAGTAGCGTTGAGGTGTATTTACTGGCCTGAGCATCTGCTAAGCATTAGAGGGGCAGAGGGGTGGACGGTCTCATGAGGTGAGAGCGGGACAGGGAGGACAGGAGGTGTGGAAAGGAGAAACGGGTGGACCTGCTAACCAATGACCTCTGACTCTTACACAGAACTTTTACCAGACAGAAAGAAAGAAAGAAACAAGCAAGCTAGGGTGTTCAGAGTGATTTTAGCTTGCTTTGTGGTTGGTAGTGTTTTGGGTCATTTCTAGCTGGTTGCAAGACCCAAATGAAACCAACCCCGAGTTACGATTTTGATATTTATGATATTTTTGTTCTTTATTACAGCTTGGGTCCCTCCTTTAGTGCAATGTCAAAGAAAAGGAAAATACACACAACCGTATACACACAAGAAGAACAAAAATACCAAGAAATGCCAAGCAAAGTTTCATAACTCCAGCCTCTGGCTGCCTCCTCTGGTTTCTGTTATTGTTCTGCGTCAGTGTGGACGGGAAACTGGACCATGTGCTACAACACAAGACTTCTGAGCTACAAACAGATCTAGCATTTACTGAAACTAAAGCTTCATGATGCATGTTTACGGAGAGCACAGATCTTCAGATCTCCAGTGGAACTTCACCCTCTTGAACTTTCTCAACGGTTCACTGATGTTTAGATCTGGTGATTGAAGAAGGTGTCTGAAATCAAACTGCTGTTTATGAAACCATTCTGTGTTTATATGGAAGACGTAATCATTGTGTAATATAGAAAAACAACGAGGAAACAGTGGTTGCACCACAACATCCACCTGGTCCAATCTGAGTCGTGTTTGTTGGCTGTTGCACGACCATGCGCTGCAATCACAGAGGCTAACGGTTCCTAACAGCAAACCCATCCGGTTTTAGGAATTAGGCTGAAAGATGACTCAACAGAACGCAGAGGTTTTTCCATCACCAGGGGTTGTAGCGGTTTTGGGACCATTTTGCTATGTTTTTGATTTTGTTCTGCCAGTTTCGGTTCCCATTGACTTCCATTGTATTTTACCTACAACGGAAGTCAGTGGTAACTGAAAATATTTGGTTATCAACATTCTTCAAAATATCTTCTTTTTCATTACACAGAAGAAAGAAAATCACACAGGTTTGGAAAAACACATGGATGAGTAAATGATGACAAAATTTTCATCTTTCGTTGCACTATCCTTTTAAGAGCTAGGGCACATTCTTGTGGTGCCATCAGCCAATCAGCACTGTTGTGATGTTATTTTCCTTCCATTTTTAATTTGATCCATGAAAATTCCGTCGTCTAAGAGGACCTCAATAGACATGCCACATGAAACAGGCCTTTAACTTTGAACTAAATCACAATTATTTTTAGCTTTTCTCTGTTTTTTTTCTCTGTGTGTCTCATTGTCTGTCTCTTTACTTGACTGATCATCTTATCAGGCCCTCAGGCAACAGCACTTTAGATAATTAACTAGTTTTATCTGGCATTAACCCCCTGAAGAGCCACACAATAATCAGTCACTGTGACCAGTGACCACCTGGCTTTGCACCTAAACCAGCCATTCATGACAGACTCTCCACTGAATGAGTCTTTCATTTCATACAAAATCACTTTACAGTTTGAGACCTGCTTTATGCCCAGAAAACCTATTGCATACGCCTTTCATATTTTAAATCAACCCTTTTAGTGTTAATAATACACTACAATCAACATACAATTACATACACTGTTTTTAGTCAGTTAATTAAAAAATAAAACAAAATTAATACTTTTATTCGACATTAAACTGATCAAAAAGGACAAGATATTTATAATGTTATAAAGGTTTTCTATTTCAAATAATGCTGTTCTATTTAACTTTTTGTTCATCAAATTTTCCTGAAAAAAAAAAGTCACCGTTTCAACAAAAATATCAAGCAGCATAACTGTTTTCAGCACTGATAATAAAAGGATATTAGGTAACAGTTTGATATTAGATAACATATTAGAATGATTTTAAGACTAAAGTAATGGCTGTTGAAAATTCAGCTTTGCATCACAGGACTAATTTACTTTTTCTTTTTTAAATTTAGATAGAAAACACTTATTTTCAATTGTTATAATATTTACTGTATTTTTGATCAAATAAATGCAGCCTTGGTGAGCAAAAGAAACTTCTTATCAGTGTACATTAAAAAATAAAATAATATTTAAATATTTAAATAATAAAACACTAAATATACTGTTCAAACTAAATCCCCAGTTGGACACCACGTGTTTTTCAAGTTAACGTAAAAATATAAGAAAAATAAAATAAAATAAAGTAAAATAAAAAAAGATGATCTCAACTGAAAATGTTTCCAGACTATCTAATTTTGAGTGTATTTATTTCCAGTACTGTGATCAAATGTCACTTGTTTCTCTAAGGGGTTTAAGACAGAGCCCCCACCCCATTTAATTACGCAGAAAGACTATAGGATAACCAGGTCAGGATTTACAGCACTCCATGTGGGAATACACAGCCTACCAACAACCATCCATCATACCAGCTAATAAAAAATGTTCCCCTGTACACAGTCGGCAAACAGAGAGAGACAGTGAGAGAGACTGCTCAACATCAGATGGTCTAAAATAGCAAGCGTCTGTTTGTGGTGGAAACGCTGCTCTGATCATTGCCATCTGTCTCAGATCCGATGTCAGTGCACGGGTTCGATACACGGAATAATGGACAGACAGAGAGATACTGGAGGGGATCTTATGCTAGAGATCTATAAGCTTATTTAGGGTTTGTGATTTTGAATGTTAATACTATTTCTTGTGCATTTGTGTACAGTAATACTGTAGGTTCAGTCTCTATAGCCATGACATCTCAATTCTGACTGTACTGGATAGCAGCTTTTGTGTGACACTCTATTGCACACTTAAGGGTAAAATACTCTCCGGTGTGCTGTGAACGCATGCTGCAGTGTTCACAGATCTCCTGGGACTCCAGTCGCTTGTCTGTGAGCTCAGGCTATGTAAAGAATTCAGTCTGGGTGGAAAAAATGTGTCTGACAGGAAAAGCAACCAGCCACAGTGTATTTAAATTGTGTGTGTGAGTGTGTGACAGAGAAAGACTAATAGATAGCAGACAACTGTCAGCTAGATATATATGCATATAACAAATGATATTTCTTATATTCCAATTAAAATTAGATTTTTACAACATCAACCAAAAATGTGTAAATTCCATTTTCAGCATGCAGTGTCTAAAATTAACACTCAGCAAGTCCCGAAATTCAAATAAGCATTGACTTGTTGAGAAAATAAGACCTAAAATAAAAATTCCTACAAAAAAAAGGCTTTTTAAATGGTAATAAAACAATAGATAAGAATGATAGTAGATGCTTTTAGAGTGCCCTCCAGTGGTCATAACAGTTCATTTACACTGATAATTAGAATAGGACGTCTCTATTTGTTCAGACAGTGTAAATAATTAAATATTTTTACAATCTACACTTACAAACAAATAAATAAAATCAGAAAATAATTATTTGACATTTGTGTGTACAGAAGTAATCTTATTTAAAGAATTAAATCAGAATTAAAAGTTTTTATTTTACAACAACAACCACCAAAATAATAATAATAATAATAAACAGAAAATTGATAAATGTAATCTCCCAAATGCAGAAATATTTGAGGAAGATGTTCACTTTTCCATTTTTTGTCTGTTTAAGCTGCTATTTGAATGTCTTCCAGCAGATGGCTCCAAATAGTCAATTTCCTCTTGATTGTGAAAAAAAAAAAAGCTTTATGCTTCAGAAAGATTTACATTTCAGATATCTGATATTTTGATTTTTAAACTCAGCCACTGAGGTGTTCATTAGCTCACTTCTATAAAATATCTACATAAATCTTACATTTCGTTATTTAAGTCAATATCTTATTCCATGCCACTTACTTGAGTATGTAATTTTATTTATTTATGGGGGTTTTTTAGAAAAATGTGTAGGATGTATTAAAAAAATTTGCTAGTAAATTTCACAAATAGTTACAAAAGAACGACAATTACGCATCGAATTACATCCGAGTAGAAAGTCTGAAATATTTGCTTTGCAAAACATACTCCAATAATCTTTCTTTCATTTACAACTTCAAAAACAAACAAAAAAATATTTTACAGTGTTATATATGTTAGACAAACTTATCTAATATAAAATTATTTACTACAGTCTTGACAAAGCTGATATATTGTACGTATAAAACTTACTTTTTTCTTTAAATGTAGCCTAAATCCTAAACACAAAATGTCTGCCTCCCTGATTTCTCTGTCTAATGTTGTCTAGCAGCAATTATGAATTAGTTGTGGCTTATTGTGAGTTTTCAAAGAGCATCTTTGTCTGTCTTCCTCAGATGGATGGAGTTCTTTTCCTCCAGCTGTGTTAACGGAGGGGTTTCATTGTCAACAGTGCCCTACATTGTCCCTGAGAACAGCCATGCAGCGCAAACACACTACAAGTCTTATGGCACAAATTGTGGTAGTTAAAAAACAAATCCACTAAACAAAACAAATGCCATGAACGCGCAGGAAGGGAGATGATGTGGAATCAGTAGCACGTTTGAAATCAAGGTGGGAAATCTGATCGTAGATCAGTATTTTCTGAAAGTGGCCAAGCTCTCAAGATCAAGAGTGCTCACGTTTGTGTTTTTCCTCAGGGGAATGTATTTCCCGGTGGAAATCTTCAGCGGATCAATAATTCATATCCGTCTAAAAACAGAAATACTAGCAACACACTTACACGGCACAAATGCATCTCAGATTTCACCTTCACTTCAACCGTCCAGAAGACAGACCACATTCAACCAATCCATTATTCCACTTCATTCAATGAACTCCATGACTCCACATCTCGCCTAGAAGGAAAATCTAGGTAATGTTACGAAAGGACCATCTGTTTCGAGTGATAATAATCTGCCAACAGAAGTTTAACAGTTCATAGTGGCAAATGGTTGTAAAATTTTGCAAGTAATACAATTTAAAAGGCTAGCTTGAGCCAGCCATCTGCTCATTTAAAGGAAGAGTTCATCCAACAATGAAAATTCAAGATATAGTCACCTTCTTTTTTAGTAATGCAAGCTTCCCAGCTTCAAAATGACAAAGAACCACTATAAAATAAGTAGATTATGAGTGAATATTGACTATAATTTGAGTCTGCTCATCTGAAGCTACCGTACCGCTTCAGAAGTCTTGAAATAGTGCATCAGTCATACTATTATGATACTATTATGTGGTGGGGGTTTTTTGTGTGTGTGTGCGCGTGTGTGGAGTGAAATAGCACAGCTACATACAGTACTTACTATCATTATATAGAAATGAGTGATCAGTCAATTTTTCAACAGCAGAAGAAAGAAAGAAGTCATACTGGAACAATATGTGGATAAGTAAATGATGACAGAAGCTGAATTTGGAACATAATACTCTTACAATTCCTTAATATATAAAGATATGTAGACATGTCAAAAAGTTTCCCATTTCGCATTTTGCATTTTTCTCATTTTTAATACATTAAATGCTAAAATATGTGTGTGTGTGTGTGTGTGTGTGCGTGTGTGTGCGTGTGTGTTGGGGTCCTTCATGATCTCCAATGCTGCATTTATTTGATAGGTAAAATCAGTAATATTGTGAAATATTATTACATTTTAAAATAACTGTTTTATATTGGAAAATATTTAAAATATAATTGATTCCTGTGATGCAAAGATGAATTTTCAGCAGCCATTACTCGAGTCCTCAGTGTCACACATAATCCGTTAACACTCATTTACATGCATTTATTTGAAATAAAAATCTTTTGGAGCATTATAACTGTCAAAAAAAAATAAAAGAAAATAAAAGAACACTATAAAATAAAATTAAAGGTTACACTTTATTTTAAGGTGTCCTTGTTACAGTTTAATTATACATTTAAGTACTGAGTAATATTAATAAACTACATGTACTTACTATATGGTTAGAGTTAGGATTAGGGTTTGGCTTAGGGTCACTTTCAAGTAATTATGCATAAATAATTGTTATTATAATAGTAAGTACATGTAACGTGTAACAAGGACACCTTAAAATATAGAGTTACCAAATTAAATAATAAAATAACACTAATCCCTCCTCCATTCTCAAAAAAGCGTGCTAAAATCTGACTGCCTGCAGACATACATCTGTATGACAGCATTTGAATGACACTGTAAGCCATTTCAAGTGTCTCACACAAGTTAAGAAACAAACACCTGTGAAATCACACCACTGAAAAAGATCAGCACAGTTAGTGTGAACAGCTGAGCAGAACATATGCTGCTACAGTAGAGAATCAATATATACAGAGAGATACACACATTTGTGTGACCAATTACAGTATATCTACTGCTAGACACATACAATTTTATTAATGTACAATCTAAAGTGTTGTGGGTGTTTGCCAGGGAGTGAAACTTTAGCAGTGACACAAACACACACACACACAGCCACTGATGACTGATAGGATGCAGACTCACAGACACGCTCTCTTATTAAAGAGCCCGTTTCATTTTGATTTACTAACTGCTGGACTCCAAATCTGTATATCTGAGACTGAGAGATGTACTCATCCAGCTTAACCTGATATAAATCCAATCTATCATATACAGCTCACTGTAGGCCAGTGTTTCCCAACCACTAGTGTGTCATGACAGGTTGTCGGGTGTGCCGTGGAAAATGATCGAAAATTTCCTTATCTCTGTTATATTTCGTTATTATTATTTTAAATCAGTGCTATTGGTCATCGTTATGTCTGTTTGTGGGTTTTACAAATATTTAACCAATGAAAAGCATTCAAAAGAGCTTGTGACTAAACCTCGAAACGCCATTGGATCCTCAAATTGTCAGTCAACCTCATGACTCCACCCCGTTGGCCACAGTCTGTGAGCTCCACACGCAAACATGGAAAACGGGTTTAAATTTCTAGCAATTAAAGCAGCATAACAAAACAAAACAAAAAACCCACAGAGGTGAATGACTGTTCAACCATTCAACCATTAGCAGCAATGTGTCTGTTCTAATAGAGCTCTGAGAAATTAACACTCAGCAACATGAGAGTCAAGACAGTCGGTCCTCAAACATCAGGTGCATAAACCGCTAAAATGATGGCAGCGTCTCCCAAAGAGGAAAAGAGGCAATTTAGATATTAGTGACTGGGAAAAACAGACTAGTGCTGCAATAAATGAATTGATTATGGATAATGATAATTTTTAATTTCAGAAGGACATGTTAAACTGATCAAAAGTGACAGAAATAAAGTAAGTGCTATACAGTATGATAAGATAATGTTACATGACATATTACAAATTACAAATTTTTATTAACTTTTTTATTTTTTTATAAAAATATGCCTATATCCTGTATCCTGTTCTAATTTTTATTTATTTCTTCAAGTATTTCAAATCAAAGTAAAAGAAATTGAGAAATTATACCTTTCCAACTAGCTGAAATAAAATACATTTAAACTCATATATTATAACTTAAATTTCTTTTATTTGTTCACATTCATTTTAAGTATGGAAAATATTTTCTATAATTGTAGTTGTAGTTCTAGTTTGATTAAATGATAATAAGCTTGCTCTAGAGTTTGAGAAGTGATCTCAACAATGCCTCCAAATGTGCTCAATATATATATATATATATATATATATATATATATATATAAACAAATACTCAAATATTATGCTTAAACATAGCAAAACAGTTTATAAAATAGTTTTGTTAATTAATAATAATATAATCACTCTGAAATGGCTGGAATGCTGTACTGACCAGTTGGCATATAGGATCTATCTTTTTTTTATTTACTTTAGATGAAAGCATTTTCAAAAATATGAATGAAGTACATTTTAAATGTATGTCCTTGATTATAACATCATGTAAACACACACACTCATAATTTGTTGTCAGAGTTGGGATGTAATAATATAAAGAGCTGTCCAGAGCCACGAGCAGCAACATAAAATCACGAGAGTGTTCAAGGTTGCACTAGATGACAGACAAAATGATTATGTTTTTCTGGATAGCTACAGCATAGTAGTAAAGAATGAGCAGTGTGTGTTGGTGTGTGTAGCCACTGCAGCATATGATGAATGTGTTTTGAACATGAAAATAGATTGCCTACTTCATATCACCAGGGAGAAATCCAGATAGAGGGAAAGAAAAGCAGAGAATTTAAAATGAGCATGTGACGGACAGCTCCTGGTACAGAAACAGTGCCCAAGCAACAGAAAAGAAAAATATAAACTAAAGACACGAGGACTTGTGTTCATTTTTTCATTCCACTACTACAGCAAACAGAGCTGCTTACGCGAGATTACAAAACAATCCAGCAGCGACTGAAAGACTGACAATTACAACTCAGTAATTATGCCCTCATTAAAAATAAAAATACATGAAAGAAACCAAGTCATTTGTACTGCTTTTATGGTGTCATTTATTTATATTTAAAATAAAGAAATGAAAATAAATAATTCATTGAAATATATACACTACTGTTCAAAATTTGAACAAAAACACAGTAACAACATTTATTTTATGAAATATTATTACAATTTAAAATAGCTGTTTTCTATTTTAATATATTTTAAAACGTAATTTATTCCTGTGATGCAAAGCAAAATTTTCAGCATAATTACTCCAGTCTTCAGTGTCACATGATTCTTAAGAAATCATTCTAATATGCTGATTTGATGCTCAAGAAACATTTCTTATTATTATCAGTGTTTAAAACAGCTGTGCTGATTAAGATTTTTGTGGAAACGGTGACAATTTTACATTTACAGATACATTTTTGTAGATTTTTTTGTAGCACTGTAAATATTTTTACTGTCACTTTTGATCAATTTAATGTATCCTTGCTGAATAAAAGTATTAATTTCT
The DNA here is from genome assembly GCF_012432095.1 of Onychostoma macrolepis. Classification (NCBI taxonomy): domain Eukaryota; kingdom Metazoa; phylum Chordata; class Actinopteri; order Cypriniformes; family Cyprinidae; genus Onychostoma; species Onychostoma macrolepis. The sequence continues at coordinate 15,585,511 of NC_081155.1, forward strand.
TACTCACCCCAAAATTTTGAAAGGTAGTGTATATAGCAAATAAACTACACTGTAAAAAATGACAGTGATTTTAACTGTAAAAAAACTGTGAAGATGCTATAGTAAAAAACCTGTTAAATGGTTAACGGTAAGTTCCCCTAATATATACGGCGAAAAACTGTATTAGACATTTCAGACAATTTTATGGCGAAATACCATTTTTGGACGTGAAAAAGAATGTAAAATTTACAGGGAAAAATCGTAAATTTACATTCCCAGAATTCCCTGCGTTGCATTTCAAATTGGATGTTTTTTCTTTGAAATAACTTTGTTTCTTCTTAGTTTTTTCTTATCAGTTATGTTTATTAGGGTTGTATGTTTGGTGGTTATCAGTGCATTACAAAGGTACAAAACAGATTTCAGTAATTCAATAGGTTGGTATATTGACATTATATCAGTTAATGAAATTACGGTATTTAACTGTAAATTTAAGTTAAAAGAGTAAAACTTAAAATGTTGCTACCATATTTTTTACTGTAGAATTCCGGCAACCACAGCTGCCGTTTTTTTACCGTAAATTTTACAGTGTATTTCTAACGTGGGTTTCTCTTCTCTATAAATGTAATTGTCTTTCATTTTTTAGGTTATTCTTTTGGCTCAAATTTTCCTGGGATTCATGGGAGCTAATTATGGCCCAGCCTGGGGGAAGACGTTCATATACACACTCACAGAGGACTGCACACATTCACATCAGTGTTAATTAAACAATACCATCCCTGTGATTAAAATGTGTCAGGTTGGGAGTAACTTAAAACTGGATAATGAAGAAAAACTGCGGTTCTTTCTCTTTCACACATAGAAACACATTTGCACCTCTCTTCACATACACACATTCTCTTACAATTAAGAAGTGACATTCCTGAGAGCCAAATTACAGAAATCTTTACAGAGCTAATCAAAGGAAAGTATGTAAATACAGCAGGAGGCTCAAAAATGTATACAAAACCATGCAGAATGTGTGGGAGTGTGAGAAATCAGGCGAGTCTGTACACTGTGCATGTACACTGTGTACAGCAAATTCTTTGAATATCCAGAAAACATTGCATGGAATATTGTATCCCACAGTGCAACCCACTCAATCTTCCATTTCTAGTGCCACAATAAATACAATCAAAAATGATATCTCTTTAATGTTTCTCCTTAATCACTGATATACTACTATAGTTTTTATTATTATTTGAAAAAATTTTTGTTATATTTTCCGTTTTCATTTTAGGAAACGTTTTAGAAATTTGTGTGTTTTATACATTTTTATTAGTGTATATTAGCGCAGTCAAATGATTAATCACAATTTTTGTTTACATAATATATATGTGTATACTGTGTATATTTATTATGTATATATATAAAGACACACACATACAGTATATATTTTAAAATATTTACGTTTATACATTTATATATTCATATTTCTATATTTTATATATATATAGATATATTTAATATATAAACATAACATATTTTTCTTAAATAGATACATGCATGTATCATACATAATAAATCTACACATAAATATACATAAACAAAAACTTTTATTTTGGATGCAATTAATCGTGATTAATCATTTGACAGCACTAATATATATATATATATATATATATATATATATACAATATAATATATAAAATACTACGCTGAAATAATAATTAATATGCACTACAGTACAGTATATATATATATATATATATATATATATATATATATATATATATATATATATATATATATATATATATATATATATATATATATATATATATATATACTGTACTATACTGTAGTGCGTATTAATTATTATTTCATGTAGTATTTTTAGTACTTCAAGGTAAAGTAAAAGAAAATAAGAAATTAAACCTTGGCAACAAGCTGGGAAAAAAAATACGTTTAAACTTTTTTATATTTCATTTCACTTCATAATTTTTATGGTTTTGGTTTAAATTTTTGTTTCATTTAACAATAACAACCCAGCTCTATAGAGTTATAGAAGTAATCTCAACAATCCTTAAACAGTGCTCAAATATATAAATAAATGCTCAAATATTTCCTCCAAATTCTCTTATAATGTGGATTCAAATTCAAATCAGCAAATTGTTAATTTTTCTATACTTTAATGAATTTTAAGAGAAACATCTGAGACAAAACTGATGTGTCAACCTTTGAACACACTATTTTTAAAAAATACTATGCAGCATACAGTGTTGTGTAGTATGCATTTAGCAGTACTGTATTCCGTTGCACATATAGCTATAGCATCATATTTGTGTAAATGCATTAATTTAGGTTGCTCTGTTTGAGAGAATGTGTAGACATTGGTTTGTGAAGGTCTGTGTGACACTCACTCTACGGGAGGGTTGATATCATCTGGTTTGGTCTCGAAGAAGCGGAGAACTTCCTCACTCTGTGAGATCTGGGGAGGAAGCCGGACCAGCGCCTGACAGACAGACAGACAGGACATGAAACCAGACGATCAGACCCCAAACAACAGAACAATCATCCAGAAACACAGCAGAATAATGAATCTCCACTATACCAAATGTTATTTCCTTTGAAATCTCTATAAGGCTCAATGATAAACACGGATATCCAAGGTAACGAGAGGAAAAATCTTTTAAATTCAGCAAGAAAAAACATAATTTTCTGCATGAAATACAGAATGAATTTAATGTTTTAAAAGGATCTGGAACACCATTAAAAAAAAAAAGAAAGAAAACACTATTGTGATTTTATGATTTCCGTTTAAAACACTTGACTTGGATTCTAAAGATGGCATTTTCACACAAACATTTGTCTAATAAATACAGTCTGTGTTCCAACTGCTTTCAAACATGATTTGAAAATTAGCAAAAGAACAGAGGAAAAAATAAGAAGGAAAGAGGGGGAGAGAGAGAGACAACTCCTCTGAAGGATCCCTGGAGTAAACCCTGTTATTTATTTATCTTTGAAGAACACAATGCAATTAAATGAAGATGGTTTGTCTAATTAAAGCTTGCAGGAAATAGCTGGTAAACATCATACGTTTAAGCTCTTCAAAGAAACATCCCTCTCTCTCTCATGAAGGGATTTTGATGTATTTTACAGTGAAAGGACAGAGGAAATCTGGAGGAAGTTAGTTATCTAAATGTCATATATTCAATTGTCACATAATTAAAGGCTGGTTTAGAAAATGTTCAACAAAAGCTGGCAATAGCTTAGTGATTAAAAAAATAAAATAAAATAAAATGATGGGCATCATAAAGGCACATTTATGTTAAGATTAATTCTATGTTCTAATCTATTTTTGGAAGTGTCTTTTTTCATGTCCTTTGTGTGGATGTCATGGAGATTGTTGCCACAACAGCAATCCATCCAAGACATCCCATAATGCTGCCTCACCATCTCACTATCTCAGCCTACTTTAACAGCTGCTGTCCACTTACTGTGTGTGCGTGCGTGCGTGCGAGCGTGCGTGCGCGTGTGTGTGTGTGTGTGTGTGTGTGTGTGTGTGTGTTTGTTTGTTTACACGTGTTAAAAAAGTAGGCTCTATTCCATCAGGAAGAAGGGGGGAGGAAAGAAAAGGAGATAAGTCACTCGAGGGGAGAAGATAAAGAGAAGTAGAAATAGAGAGGAGGAAGAAACAAGTCGTTAAAGGCCCTCAAACATCTTTTTAAGGGTGTTATTGGGTAACCTATAGCTATTGGCAAAGTAAACATGACAGTGAACACCAATAAGTGCAAGTGTTTGTTTGCTGTAGTTTATATACTTGTGTAACCGAATGTGACGTGTTTGTCAAAGACTTTAACAGACTCTTTTTCATGTGTGTTGCAAGAGTTTTGTTGTTCAGGACATTAGCATAATCATATTTCAACAAGATGGGAGATATTGTCTGATAATGATGTGGTTAACATGCATAAAACTCCAGCACCATTTCCTTTCGTTCAGGGTGAAATTTGTGATTTGGGGGGATTTGACACCGGTATTTGACACCGGTACCCCCTAGAGGAAGTCAAAACAATAGGCTGGGGGTCTTGAAAATACATAAGCTAAATAGTTTCAATGCAACAAAGCAGTTTTACTGATATTAAAAGAGCTTAAATCAAAAAGTTGACCACCCTTAAATACATAGTATGATTTACACATTGTTTTTAATAATACATCTTACCACACTCATAGCAAACACACATATCCCTCATGCTGCTAGATAACTTTATTTTACTGCACAGTTTCTATATTTATGTTTTGAATGAATTTTGTACTTTCTAAGTATTTTTTCTTTGAACAGCAGAAGGACTTCAAAGAATATCAGTAAGAGCGAAAAGGGACTTAATGCTGAACCCTGAGGTACGCCAATGTCATAACCACACTCCTAATTATGTTATCAACCTCATATGCTGAACACCCACACATATGTATGCGAGCAACACTTCCCCATGACAACACGTGACACACACAAACACAAACAACGGTGTTTGTCAAAGGAAAAGGGCTATAAAGAACCTCTCACAGTTTAATGGTTTTCTAAATAAAGTAATACAGCCTACACACATTAAATAAGAGAATAAAAGTGGACAAAACACAAAAGCACCAACAAAGAGGAAGGAAGGAAGGAAGGAAGGAAGGAAGGAAAAGAGAGACTTACTCTGCAATAGTCGTCAATAAAGCGTAGTCTCTTCATGGCCACGTCTCTCACATGACTTCGTCGGAATAGGATTTTGCCTTTAAAATAAAAGGTAGAATCAAATATGTGGTCTACTTTATTAAATCATTCTATAACAACAGTATGTAATAACATAATCATACCTATAATAACATTATCTAGTTTCCAGAAAGAGCTTTTTGCTGAAATTGCAAGAACAGCTTGAATAATAGTTTGGAAAGCACATTTAGAATGCATTAAAATAATACACAAATCTGTTGCATTTTATTCCATTGCTTTCCAGAAAGTCTGTGTTTATAAATTCATATTGTTCCATGATTGATTTTAGATTTTAATTTATTTAATTTGATAAAAAAAATTAAAAATAAATAAAATAATAATAAAATTAATTTAAATATAATTAAACTAAATCAAATAAAATATATGCAGTAAAATGTTGACAGGGCAAGTAAAAATCAGACATACTGACATACTGGCCCAATTGGGAATAAATAAATAAATAATCTTATTCATTGAGCCCCACTCACTGCTGTAAGCAAAATCCAGTGCATTTTAGAATAACGCATAAGAAAATGTTTAGAAACATGATACACAGAGCAGCTACTGAAGAGAGATGCCATGTGTTCTTCTTCAGATCTGGAACATCCTAATCAGATTCAGACGTTTGGAGGAGATAAGATCACCACATAACACCAAGCTCCAGCTGTCATGCTCTCCTATCTCAAGCTGCTTATGTTCAAGGAAACACTGAGAGATACTCAACATTGTGCAAAATGAAAAAAACCCTTGTGAACAAACTATGGTTCTTTATAAACCATAGTTTCACCTCGACTTGTCTCATATTCTACTATTATGTGCTCCTACGTGTACACTGAAAAAATATTGGTGTAGAAAACATTTTTACTCAGAAATTGCTAGTAAATTTCACAAATAATTACAAATAAACTGCAAGTTAAGACACTGAAATGAGTGGCTTTTAGTCCAAGTCTGTTAACTCCGAGGTGATCTAAAATGTAACATATGAAGTTTTTATAAATATAAAAACCATTAGCTTAAAGAAAAATAATGGGTCAAAATACTGAAGATCATAAATATTTAGTTACAGAGGTTTAAAGAGGCCTAATTGTACTTTGCATTTATCACACCATGGCATGAGTAATAAATAGTTACAGTTATAGTAATAGTAATAAATACTATATTACTATATAGTATAGTTATAGTAATAATAAAAAAACTAATTCAACAACAAAAATAGCGATAATAATACAAAACACTTTATAGTGTACAGATATATTATGTGTATAGATAGAAATCTGATCTGTCCCTCTTTAAGGTCCCAATGGAGTCTAACAATCAGAATGGAATTAAACAAAGACAGTGCACAAATTTAATGGTTTGACACTTGACACCCTATTATTCCCTTACAAATGCCCTGAACGGTTTTATAATCCACTTAATATTCTAGTAATCGAACCAATTACACTGCATTCCAGTACATAATCTAATGGAGCCAGTGATAATCTGAGCTCGTGTGTTCGTGTTGAGGGATGTGAGAACTAACAGAAATAACCAGAGGGACTGCTGGAAAACAAAGAACAAGAGAGACACTAAATGTCCAGGGAATAGAGCAGCCACATCAGCAAGCCGGGAAAACGTGTCTCCATTTCTCTGTGTCTCTGTCTCACTCTTCTCATTTTCTTCTTATTGATGGCTTTTGTTCTCAGGGAACGGTGCTGCTCATCTCAATGTGTGCCTGCTTCCTGCATGTGAGTAAGTCAAGAACGGAAGCACGACCCCGTCCCAGCATAACCATGACTTATTGTGGACAGATCTGCTGACGCCATGTGTTTGCAGGTCTGTGTGTTTGTGTGTGTGCAGAGGAGAGGAAGGGGAGGACAAACTCCTCCTAAAATCACCTGGAAGAAAAGGGATAATCCTTTTTTTGGGATCTTTCTGCCCTCCCTCAATTGGGAACTTGTCGAGAATCTGCATCTGTGGGAGGACACAAGAAACACAACATGTAAAAAAAAAAATTGTCAATAACAGACACCAATTTTAATACTATAAGAATCACACTATTTACAATTCACATTACTAGCCAAGACTTTTGATTTGGTGTAATAGGGAAAACACACAAATCAAAATCCAAACTGGCCCAACGTCATATTTACTTTTCATTGCTTCTGTCTGTATCTAATGAAAAATGTAATGATCTCTGTTTAAAATAATGTGCTCGTGTTTCCTGAAAAACCCAATCATTTTGTTCGCTTTATTTTCCGTAACTCTCCACATTTGTCCCTTTTGGGCATTTGAAGTACAAACAGCTGCAGATTATTTGTAAGTATCCCACAAACAAATGTAAATCTGAGTTCTAAGAATCAAAAACAACTACAGGAAACCAGCAACAGAAGCTGGGAGATTCTTCATGAGCTGCTCCCATGCAAATGTGACCCTGTAAGAGCTCTGACTGGAAACTCCCGGTGGGCTGTGCTCATTAGTAAGAAACATTTACAAGAACTGAGAGATTGAGTAAAAGTTTAGGAGTAGCTGCTGTGGGAACCAAATGAAGAAGAGAAAAATGAAAATTAGTAATAATAATAATGTCCTTTGATAAAATAATTTTTTTTTTTTTAAAAACAGCATATTAAAACAGGCAGAGCTGTAGCATATATCATGTTTTAAAAAAGATTCAGTTGTGACACTGGTTCAAATTCAGACATTTCCCGTGCTATCTCACGACCAGTTCGTACATATTTTACGAGGTGGCTAATTCTCACAAATTCGTACGACCTCACTCGTATGACTTTGTAAGATTTGTCTAAACCCCAGTGACAGGTAGGTTTAGGGGCGGGGTTAGGTGTAGGTCATTCATACAAATTCATACGAATTGTGCAACTTGTAAAATACGTACGATTTAGCAAAAATCGTATGAATTTGTATGACTGAGGTTATATGAATTCGTACGAATTAGTCACCTTGTAAAATACGTACAAATTGCCGTGAGATCGGGTTGAACTTTTCCTGAACCCATATGTTTCTTGCCACAGAATCTTTAAAATCTCTAGATCTTAAGAAAATAAAGAAAAAAAAAGTTTTTTAAATGTTGTTGACGTTAACGTTAAAAAAAAAAGTCACCAAGGCTACATTTATTTCAAAATTTTCAATCAATCAATCAATAATTTATTCCTGAGGTGCCAAAGCTGAATTTTCAGCATCGTTACTCCAGTCTTAAGTATCACATGATCCTTCAGAAATCATTCTAATATGCTTATTTGCTGCTCAAGAAACTCTTATTATTATTATCAATGCTGAAAATAGTTGTGCTGCTTAATATTTTTGTGGAAACTGTGATGATTTGATAAATCCAATTGAATCATCAGTTAGTATGGTTCTTTTTAACGAGACGGTCAACCAATAAGACTGAACTGGAAGAGTCACTGGTCTGAATCACAGACTGAATCAGTCAGAAGGTCACTTCCTCTTTGAACTGGTTTGGATTATTTGCTCACTCACTGAACTAAAGATTATGATGTCTGATTCAAAATGAGCCAAGAACTATTACAGTGCTATGTGTACTCTTGTTAAGATGCTTATTTGTGAGGTTAGCAAAACTTCAGTCTAACTACTCTCAGGTTGTGAATTTGACAAATCCAGTTAACTCAAAAACATATAATGCTGCAGGAAACATTGTTATAATCTTTGGAAATAGAATCTTTAGTCTTCAGATTCTTTACATTTAGAATCTTTAGCTCTACCAAACTAGGGGGGGAAACTACAGGAAAACTTGAAAACTGAGAGAGGCATTTAGAGTTTGAGGCTCTCTTTCTCTTTTTATAGTCTTTCTATCTGGCTTTTCTCTCCCATGAGGCCTGTCAGAATGTCTTTTCTCCTGGTACAACAAGGTCAGACTGTGGAGCGAGGACACACCAGATGTGCAGCGTCTCTCGCCGTTTCTGCTGGTCTTGCTGAAATATCTCCCCCAAAACCTTCTTGGTCATGCTTTAACATGAATCCATGGCACACAGGGAGAGGAGTAATTGAAATCTGAGCTAATCTGTAATTGAGGACAGACAAAGATCACACACACACACATACACGCAGCCAACCCCTGTGTTTATATATGTGGGGTCAGTGCAAGCACAGCCGCTGGTGCACACTGATAGGGTTGTGAGGATCTGGGTCAGATGGCATGAAGAATTGGAGGATAAAACGAATCACGTCTCACAGATATCAAATGTCTTGCACTTTCATTTTCACAAGATCCTGAATTTATTCTGCTGATAATATCACAATATTTGTGCTTTTTGAGTCACTCTCAACCATAGAGCAGCTACAGACATGCATGTTTATGTCATTTTTAAGACATTCAGATGTTGTTTAAAATGTACACTACCAGTTAAAAGTTTGGAATCATAACTTTTTTATTAACTTGTTTGAAAAAAGCGGTGCTTTATATTTTTGTGGAAACTGTGATACACTACCATTCAAAATTCTGAGGTAAGTTTGAGGGTTTTTTTTAAGAAATTAATAATTTTATTAAAAATGACAGTAAACATTAAAGAATATAATTTCTATTAATCGTAAATAAAATCAATAATAAATGTTTCTTGAGCACTAAATCAGTATATTAGAATGATTTCTGAAGGATCATGTGCACAAAGGATCACATTTTAAAATATATTCAAATAGAATGCAGTAATTTTAAATTTTTACAATTTTACATTTTTACAGTTTTTTCTGTCATTTTGATAAAATAAATACAGCCTTGGAGAGCATAAGAGACTTTCAAAAACATTTAAATAAATCTTACTGACCTCAACCTATTGAACGGTAGAATATGTCAATGTATACAGTATATACTATATACTTATAATGTTTTCCAGATTGCACATGTTTTGATCCAGTTGATACCTAGTATTGAAAATCCCGTTTGAGAGCTAATTCAACACGATGCATATTTACACCATATACACAAACGATGGCCAAATTAGAATGATCGGTGTCTAACTAGAATAAAATAAAGAACGAAAGAAAATCACTTGCATGTAGAACTCTGGACATTGTGAAGGAGGAAAACAATCTGACTGCTCAATGTGCAGAAAAAAAATGAAAGGGAAAGAAAATCAAGATATTGAGAAAAATTGTGTGTATAAGATAATGACATCATGATAAGGAAAATGAGATGAGCAGGATAAAACAGAAGAAATAAAATGACAGCGAACAATAGACGAAAATTAAGAGGCTGAGAGTGAAGAGGAAACATGAAGATGCGAGTGAGAACAGACAGAATGAGGAGAAGTTGCTGTATTTCCCAACCACCAAGGCACCTGGAAGACTTCCTGAGTCTCCATAGCAACAGGGGGCGGGGAGAGAGGAGAGCGAGCCAGTGATTGGATGACAGGGTGTGTGTGCAAGAGAATGGATATGAAGAATGGAGACATGCACACATACATACAGTCATGGCCAAAAATATCGGCACCCTTGGTAAATATGATCAAAGAAGGCTGTGAAAATTAATCTGCACTGTTAATCCTGTTGATCTTTTATTTAAAAAGTTCACAAAAATCTAACCTTTCATTGGATAATAAGAATTTAAAATGGGGGGAAATATCATTATGTTTTTCTCTAATACACATTGGCCACAATTAACGGCACCCTTTCATTCAATACATTTTGAAACCTCCATTTGCCAGTTTAACAGCTCTAAATTTTCTCCTATAATGCCTGATGAGGTTAGAGAACACCTGACAAGAGATCAGAGACCATTCCTTCATCCAGAATCACTCCAGAGCCTTTAGATTCCCAGCTCCATGACGGTGCTTCTTCTCTTCAGTTCACCCACTCATTTTCTACAGGGTTCAGGTCAGAGGACTGGAATGGCCAGCAGAAGCTTGGTTTTGTGCTCAGTGACCCATTTTTGTGTTGTTTTTGAGATTTGTGTTTGGATTATTGTACGCCTGGAAGATCCAAACATGGCCCATTATAAGATTTCTAACAGAGTTAGTCACTTATTGATTTTTTATCTGTTGACATTTGATAGAATCCATGATGCCATGTGTCTAAACAAGATGTCCAGGACCTCCAACAGAAATATAGGCCCACAACATCAAAAATACAGCAGTATATTTCATTGTACACATGAGGTACTTTTTATACCCGTGTTCACCGAACCCATCTTGAGTGTTTGCTGCTAAAAAGCTCATTTTTTTTGTTTCATCTGAGAATAGAAGCCAGTCCCATTTGAAGTTCCAGTCGTGTCTGATAAGTGAATATGCTGGAGTTTGTTTTTGGATGAGCGAGGAGAATTTTTCTTGAAACCCTCCCAAACAACATGTGGTGATGTAGGTGCTGTTTGACAATTTGTTTTTAAGGTTTTCTGACCCCGAGACTCAACTATTTTCTGCAATTCTCCAGCTGTGGTCCTTGGAGAGTCTTCAGCCACTCAAACTCTCCTTCTCACCGTGCATTAGGACGATATAGACACACGTCCTCTTCCAGGCAGATTCATAACATTTTATGTTGATTGGAAATTCTTAATTATTGCCCTGATGGTGGAAATGGGAATTGTCACTGCTCTAGCTCTTTTCTTAAAGCCACTTCACTAATTTGTGAAGCTCAATTATCTTTTGCTGCACATCAGAAAAATATTCTTTGGTTTTTCTCATTGTGATGGATGATTAAGGGAATTTGGCCTTTGTTTTCCCTCCTGTTTATATTTCTGTGAAACAGGAAGCCATGGCTGGATAATTTCACGTTCATAATCACCCTGGAGTGCTCAAAATTGTGAATATGAATGGGAATATACTTCAGAGATATTTTATTTTTCAGAGAATTTCTAGGGGTGCTAATAATTGTGTCCGTGTATTTGAGAAAAACATTTATTTCATAATGATATTTCCCCCATTTTAAATTCTTATTATTCAATGAAAGGTTAGATTTAAAATAAAAGATCAAAAGGATTAACAATGCAGATTAATTTTCACAGCCTTCTTTGATCATATTTACCAAGGGTGCCGATATTTTTGGCCATGACTGTATTAAACAATTATAAAAAATAAAAAAAAATTTAAATATACACATGCATGTGTCTGTATTTACAGAGTTCACACACATATATCTATCTATCTATTGTTTTTTGCATATAAATAAATAGATAAAATGTCACTGCTACAATACTATTCAGGGTCATTGTAAATAAATAAATGTTACTGTTAATGATTATTATTATTATTGTTATTAAAACGTTTCTAGAGAGCGAGAGAGAGAGAGAAAGAGAGAGAGAGAGCTGGAAATCACTGCTAAATTGATATGCTTATAAAGCACCAGCAGGACTACTTCAAATCCAGCTCTATGTGGTCTCTTATTCGAGATGAGAGTGATTGTAACTCCAGCAAAGTCAGAGATAAGTGTGTGAGCCACATAAACCTCATGATTAGCCTTTTCAAGGAGCTGCACCAGGGGGCCCTTCTGGTAAAACACAGCCAAAGAGTTTGAGGATGCTGTAGGAGAGTGAGCTCTGTCATGCAGCGCCATCAATGGGCTTATTCAAGTCAAAACTTCAATGCATATTTCATGACACTTAAACAGTGATCCTTCTATGGAGCTACAGGGGAGCCGCTCTGCAGTATAGTCTACACCTTTGTAACATTTCTCCCTTAATTGGTTAAGGTTTCTTGCACTGAATGTAGCAAGGAAAATCTCTTTCTTATTCTCTCTTGCTCCTTTTACACACATGCACATGTCCCATGACCCAAATAACGGCAATGGTCATGTGACTTCTTACTAATGCTTGTGAATTAAGCTCAAGTTGCATGATGTTATAAACAACCAATTACAGAGTTCAGTTTGTACAAATTCTAACTTTTTTTTTAAAGATGTCTGCTTCAAAGGAAAACTATTTTCGAGAAGAACTGTGAAGTGTTTAGAAATGAGTCAAACAGACTCTAAAATGACTTGCTAAGTGAGTTTCAGCAGGGTGACAGATTTCCAAACATGAAGAACTCAAGAAACACACGGTTTAATCCACCTGGAACCACACAGAGTGTGCTCAGAACATCCGCCCAATAAGCTGCTTTTACAGAGAAATTACAAAAATAAACTTATATTAAAGTGCTGCGGAAGTCACTGCTATGCAAGGGTGTTGCTTGGGCATTGCTATGAAGTTTCTAGGGGTCTCTGTGGTTACTAGGGTGCTGCTCGATAGATACATAGATAAATAAATAAATAAATAAATACAACATTATATTTAATTATATTCAATATAATAAACTTTATTGAAATAATAATAATAATAATAATTATTATTATTATTAAATACATTATTATTATTTAGCAACACTACAGTCATTATAATATATTATAATTAGTGCTGTCAATCGATTAAAAAATTAACTAATTAATTGCACATTTTTTTCTGAAATTAATAGTGATTAATCCCACCTAACATTAAAGTTTTTAAATATACTTTTATATTGCAATAAGTTCACATTCAATCTTCAAATTTGTTTAATAGCATCTTTTTTATGACTGGAGGCCAGTATCACTGATACCAAGTCATACTGATTTTCCCCTATAATATTTAACCACTGACTATAGCCATTAGACATTACATAATAATTAACAGCTATCGATTTTAACATTTATTAGACTTTAAAAATAACTTCTAATTTAAGTGAACTTAAAACAAACTTCACATTAACCCATTATAATAAATGTTATATTTAGCTAGGCTCCCTGTGCTCCTCTGCAGAAATATACAGAAATATAAAGGTTGAATATACAGAAATATAAAGGTTGTTTTTGGCTCAACTCTCATCACCTTTTCTGACCCATTTCAGTTTCTTCTAATGAGCTGACAAGTTGAATCGGGTGTGTATTATATGAGGGAGACAGTGCTGGGCTGCTCCAGGACAGTTTTGAAAACATGTTCTTAATGTAACTCATAACATATAACATGCACGCACAGTTTTAAGGCAGCTTTAATCGCCTTTTTGGTAACTTCATGCCTTAACTGACCACGACATTGCATGCACGTAGTTTATTTCATGCTTTGATATGAATTGATACAGGCTATAGCGCGCGCCGGTTACCGCGCTTGTTTGACTCGTGCCTGCTGCAGAAGTGAAGTTGAAGCGCGCATCTGAAACATCTCCGGATTGATGTGATCATAAAGACGTTCTGCGACTGAATAAATGCACTTCTTGTCGAGAAAAAACAGACAGAAACAGCAGTTATGAGTAGGGTGGCCAACCCTAGGCCCCGCCCCTGAGTTAACGGCGTTAAATAATTTTAACACGTTAAACTGAAAAAATTGATCACCTGCGTTAATTTTGACAGCACTAATTATAATACTAATATGTACTAATAATAATAATTATTATTATTATTATTATTATTATTAAATACAAACAATTATTGTTATTATTATTAATAAATAGATAATTATTAGTAGTAGTAGTAGTAGTAGTGGAATCAGTAGTATTATTAGTATTATTAGTATTATTTAGCAACACTAAAATTATTCCACAGCACAGTATAATAATAATAATAAACACATAACAACAACTATTATTATCATTATCATTATTATTATTATTATTATTATTATGCAGCTAATGATAATTAATATTTAGCTATTCTAAAATGCTCACATAGCACAGTAAAATTAAGCTAATGTTATATTACTACTATTATTTTTTTAATGAATAATCTGGTTTATAGATCGACAAAAATAGCTTGGAACTCTCCTTCAGTGTAAGTCTGTGATTTTGCACCAATTTTCTTCTTTATAAAATAAGCAAATCTGGTTGGTTGGAGAAGTAAAAGTAATTGCCTCTGAGGAGTCAAATCATAAAGGATTACACTCTGAAGTTTATTCATTACTTAGGGTTAAGGGTTTGTTCAAATCACTAACCTCAAGTATATAAGCAATAGTAATGCCTCAGCAAGCAGCACCAATAATCAAAGGTTCCCTGTTTGGGTACAGTGAAATAAACCCTCTGGCTTTGGCGTTTCAGCTGGCTTTTAGAAACTGCTTTCAAGCTGATCTAAGATCAGCTCTTTCCCTTCCAAAACACTGGAGTGCCTGTCTTAAATCAAGGTAAAGGCGACTGGTAGCCAAAGGGTGAGAGTAGTTACGCTGATCCAAGAACGCAATAAATCCCCTGATTACAGCATTACGGGCAGCTTTATTGATTCCATTTGAGTAAACAGTGTGAGAGATGAAGTAAAGCGCAAGAGAAAAAGGTTGAGAGAGAGAGAGAAAGCTGTTTTCCTTGAATTATTCCATTGGCCAGAGCTCTGATTGACAGGACACACATGGATACAATTGCACACAATCACAAAAGCACCTCCACTGCACACATGAACACACACACATTTGTGGAACCTAATAGCAAGCGTGACTCACTCCAGGCCTGCACACACACACACACACACACACACACATATACAGGTTACTAATGGACAGTGTGAATCAAGTCCAGACATGCATTAGTGAGCACAGTATCAGATTTCAGGAGACATATGTGCACTTGGACTGACAACACACTTGCACACACATATACACACTCTATATATACAGATCAGGGCTCTTTCTGGTGGGCCACGAATCAGAAGGTTGCTCTGTGATGCTGAATGAACAGCAGCCAAACACTGAGTCATCAAAGCGTACTGACTGCCACATGACCACAGCAAGTCAAATTTGCTAAAGACTCTGTGAAATCATTATTTTGTGGCTTTCAGTCCATTTGTGTTCCATTTGAGGTCAAATATATGCTAGTGCACTCTATGCAGTGACAAAACTCACTTTAGCAGACATTTCAAATTTACAGTCATTATATGGCGTGAAATCGAACGGAAATGATTGATGACTCATCCTGGGCTAAAGTTTGGGGTTGGTAAATGTTTTTAATGTTTTTGTCTCTTATGCTCAACAAGGCTGCATTTGTTTGACCAAAATACAGTAAAAACAGTAATATTGTGAAATATTACAGATTAAAATAACAGTTTTTTTTAACATGGTTTAAAATGTAATTTATTTATTTGATAGCAAAGCTGAATTTTCAGTCACATTAACCTTCAGAAATCATTCTAATATGCTGATATGGTGCATTGCTGATTATTATCAATGCTGAAAACAACTGTGCTGCTTAATATTTTTGTGGAAACCATGATACATTTTTTCAGGATTCTTTTAAAGAAAGTTTAACGAAATCATTTATTTGAAATAAAAAATGTTGCAACATTATAAATGTCTTTACTTTCACTGTTGAACAATTTAATCCATTATAGCTGCATAAAATGTTAAAAAATAATAATCTTTTAAACAGTAGCATAGACTTTTGTCCAATCAAATGCTTTAGAGTGAAAAGTCCCGCTCCGACGGTCACAAATTTCTTTGCAATTTCTTTTACAGTACTCTGAAAAAAAGAAAAAACTATTTACGTAAGAATGGTTTTGTAATTCACACAAAAAGTCGTCCCACTCATGTTTCATGAGTGATGCTTAGTATGTCAATAAAACACTGAAAAATTGTGCTCTGGCCAAGTGCCACACGATCGAGCATGATTTTGTCAATTGCTTGGTTACTATTTCTATCACTCTGAATAGCCCCGGCCACAGTGAAATGTCACTGGTGCAAAATCCTCACATTACAGTTCATTAATTGGTTGGCTGTTACTTAATGTCATGCTGTGCAGCATTTTGAAATAGTTAGAGATCCTGAACAAATTGTTCTTCCATTCCTCTCTAGCACCAAATTACAGGAACAGTCTAGTTCTGTCATTATTACACACCCTTGTGTAAATCCAAATTTCCACATCTTTGAATAACTATTAAATATGGAATGTACTCTGACTAATTATGCTCTGTTCCTAACTCTTTGGTTACCAGCTTTGATTTTTTTGCACTACCCAAAATTGCAAGCTCGAGCTGAGGTCAGTCTGAAATTCATCCACCACAGACAAAGAGGGAATCCAATGCCATTGATGTGACCCCAAGACTGACCCTGCAGACCAGTCGAGGAAAATCTGCAAAGATCTGTGGAATTCAATTGCAACTTTATAAGATATCAAGTCCCGATTACGAGAATCTCTGTGGCTTCATTTCTCACAATGAGTTTAAATCTCACAATTGTGACTGTGTTTCTCTTAAAAGCAAATTTATCTCACAATGTGACTTTATGTCTTGCTATATGACTTTAGATTTCATAACTGAAATGTCGTTTGATATAAAAATCATAATTACAAGAAACAAAGTGACTTTATGTTGCTATGTGACTTCGCAATTGAAACTGTAGGTATCTCCAAATTGTTACTGTATATCTTATGATATGACTTGAGATCTAACAATTGACTTTATTTCCCCCAAATGACTTTATATCTTGCAATATGACTTGAAATTTCACAACTGTAATTTTGTGAGATAAAAAGTCGCTGTTTTTTGTAATTGCAACTTTACGCAGTTGCAACTTTATATCTTCAAATTGTTACTGTATATCTTCAGATATAGATCTAACAATTATGACTAATTCTCCCAGTTGTGTCGTTGTATCTCTCAATGTGACTTTTTATCTTGCAATATGACTTTAAATTTCACAATTGCAACTTTGTGACATAGAGTCACGTTTTTTGTAATTGTGATTGTATATCTTGCAGTTGTGACTTTGTATATCCAAACTGTTACACTGTAAAAATATATATATATAAAATTTGACCTAATTCAAAAAAATAAGGCAACCAATCACAATCAACTTTTTAAGTTAACTCAACTAGCAACCGACAACTTAACAACTTTAGTTCATCTAATGAATAAAAGTCAGTCTACTGAGTGTTAAAAGATCTGTTAGAGCAACCAAAGACGTTTTAGCATTTAGCAATGCTAATCTTTTTTAACAATCCTCTATTTCTTTTAGATGTATGTTTATTTTCAAAGCCTTCTACATATTATGGGTAGCATTTGCCTCTTAAAACTAAAGGCAAACATTTATGTTAATAAAGAAATGTATTAAACAAGTTGCAATGAGATGCACATATACAGTACCTCAGCACACGATTCTCAATCATGGTGAGGATCAACTAATTTTAAATCAGTAAAAATATGAACTCTGATCCACATGACAACAGCAGCAGCAACATAGATTAAGCCAGTAAAACTTAAAACATTGATAATATTTTAATAATAATGAACATAAAATGTTTTCAAGCTGCAATGCATGCTGGGAACTTGTGCAATGTTGTTCAATGTAAAATTGTTTGTTCAGATGACTCAATTTGAAAGGTCGGGAGAACATTTGGACTACTTGAGTATCTAAGTAAGGTAAACAAAACAACTTTTGCTAGTGACAAAAAAAAAAAAAAAAAACTAAACTGACTTCTCATACTAAAAATTCTTTGTTCGGGCTACTTTTTTACATTGGTTAGTAGAACTTTTCGAAAGTTGGATTTTTTACAGTGTACTGTTATGACTTTACTTCTCCCAACTGTGTCTTTGTATCACACATCTTATTTTATTTTAAAGTTAATTTCACAATTACCCTTTTTACACAGTTTCAACCAGCTGAGGCGGAGCTGCAAAGATCTTTGGGTTGTGAAATGACAAATTGTCAGATGTTATATGTGTCACCAGAGATGCCTTATTCAACTTACGGTCCATTTTAAAATTAATCACACACTGACACACAATTTCCCGAATGTGTCATGTATACCTCACCTGTCTCTTGTTACATTTGGTGAATGTTACACACACACACACACACACACACACTGGAGACTAAAGAGGAGCAAGAAAGTACTTTGGCATTGGCATACACATGAGTAACTGTGTGTGTCCACGGTGACTATTTCAGCATCATATGTAGGGCAGCCAGCAGCAGGGACAGAGGGCTTTGGCAGTCTTGTCTGCCCACACCCAGATTTAGCCCCCGTTCTCCTCAATTACTCCATATGAGGAGCCAGAGCTGGCTTGAACCCCAATGACAGCTCCACACTGACCTCAGATCAGTAATACAGTGCTGGGCCAGGTATGGTTGTGAAGACACAATCAGGGCACGCTGTACTCTTATTGACTTTGATACAGTGCAAGTACTGCAGGCAACTGATACTCACTAGTGTAGTCTCACTGACCTGACATGTATAAGGACCTGTGTTGTGTTGGTTGAATATGGTGTGCATTCTGTAAAGGATATTGGCAAAGTGTTGTTGCACATTCTGGTATCACAATAAACAGATTTGAAAGTTCTATGCATGCTTTATGGAAGCTTGTTTCCACCTTCAAGTGGAATTAACAAAAATAAATAAAGGTAACTGAAAATATATATCTCACAATTGTGACTTTAATATTCATTACTGTCTCCTACTGTCTCCTCCTTGCGATTTTTTTTCTTGTAAATGCAACTTTATATATCACAATGCGACTTCCTGCAATATCATATAAAATCTGCGATTGTGACTTTGTTTCTCGTAAAAGCAACTTTATCTCTCACTATGACTTTATATAATTGCAACTTTATATACTTTATATACTTCTTCATACTGGTACTGTATATGATTTTGCAACATTGTAAGATATTGTCACAATTACAAGAAACAATGAGAGTTAATATATCGCATTGACTTATAAAGTTGCATTTACAAGAATTGCAAGATTTAATTTCACAATGTGACTTTATATATATTGCATTATAACTTTAAATCTCACAACTGTGACTTCATATCTCGCAATTTGACTTTAAATTTCATTTCTTGCAATATGAATTCAAATTTCAGAATATTTTGCTTTTTATAATATTTTTAATAGTTTGACTAAATTGCACAATATGACTTTAAATTTCTTAATTGCAACTTTGTGAGATGTAAAATCGCAATTACGAGATACAATGTGACTTTATTTTGCAATGTGATTATAAGTTGCAGTTGTGACTTTATATCTTCACATTGTTACTGTGTATCTTATGATGTATCTTTATATATATATATATATATATATATATAAACAATAATAACTTTTTATCTCACAAATTGATCTTGTTTTTAAAGTTTATCTCACAATGACATTTTTACACAATTTATCTTTTTTTACTCTGAGATGACATATTTCTATAATTCTAATTAAATATAATTTAATTCTAAGGGACAGAAAGAGGATGAAAAAATGCAACAAAATTACAACCACTTTGGCGCAAGAAATCTTGACTAACAATGTAAGTAACCTTCAGGGGAACAAAAATAATAAAATGATACAAAAGTAACAATAGGAAGCGGACCTTGAAAGAGCCTCAAATAGAAAAAGAAACTCAGTCCATGCTTTGTTGAATGTCTACTACAGCAAGCGAGCGAGAGAGAGAGAGAGAGAGAGAGAGAGAGAACATGTGTGTGTATATATATCAGTGTGTGCCAAGGGACTTCTCCTGGGAGAGTGGCAGTGCCCAAAGTAAGTGTGTGGTTCTGTGTGTGTGTTTACTGTTACCAGGTGCAGAGAAAACCCTAGCAAATCTGGGTCACCCGAGAAAACCAACACTTCACATACATTGGACATATAAACGGGACCTGCTCTCATTCCTGCCAGTGACATAATTGCATATTCCACATCTGTACATCACAATGACTATATTCACACAGAAACAGTGCTTCAAAGTCAGACACATTCATTATTCCGAGCCTCTCTGAATAATTTCCATGTTTTCTGCCAACCAGTCTAACTTCAGCACAGGGGATCAAACAGAGGGACGAGCCCATCCCAGCGACAGTGTGTGTATAAACTGTACAGTGAAATCTCCAGAGGGAAGAGTTTAAACAAACATAGTCCTCCCTTTCAGAGAAAGACTTCTACAACTAACTCAGTTTAAAGCTGGCTTCCCGTGCACACCCTTCCTTTTGGGGTTTTGTGTGAGTGTTTGGCTGAATTGTAGACCAAAGAGAGATCCATTTATTTATATTGAGTGACCTTATTCACAAGATTTGTGCCACACAACTTAAATAACATTATCAAGTGACTAAAACATTCAGCAACTGTGTGGTATAGGTAACAAGGAGTCAGAGGCTCCAGACACAAAAGCTGTTCCAGTTAGAAGGCAGCAGCAACATTACATGGACAGTTAAATTAAATTTAATTATAATACTGTACAAACTGGTATAAACCCATTAGCTTGAGACTCATTTCATCCATTTATATATATATATATATATATATATATATATATATATATATATATATATATATATATATATATATGCTTATTATAAGACAAATATTAAGTAATTCATTACTGCTTGCATATTATGGGTAATAACAAATAAGGTCAATAACAAATCTAGTTCAAAATGCAAATGCCAGGTTCAAAATATAATTTTTGTAAACAAAGATGTTGGTTAAAATGTTTGGGGGGAAAATACAGTTAAAAAAAAAAAAAAAAAAAAAAAAAAGGTCAAGTGGTTAAACCATCATAAAAAATTATAAAATATTTTCCTCGCAGCTTACACCTTAAATGCATGTGAATGTACAAATCTTTTTTTTCAATTTTTAGGGTAAAAATAAATATATATTTCAATAAATATGATGTTTTTGGGGTCTAGTCCATTTGAGCTTAACTAACTTCACCTTTTCATAATAGGTAAACATATCTAATATAAAAAAAACACAGGCACACAGTCATACATTTTTCAGATATTATTATTAATAATAATAATAATAATAATAATAATAAGACTGATTCACCACTACATATTGTGGCACAATCATTTTATTATTTAATTTTTTTTTTTTAAATAATAATAATAAAGATTATGATACACTACTTATGAAAACAGAAATAACTTAAATAATTTTAAAATGTGAATTAATAGATCTGGGCTAAAAATTTGATTCACATCATTGACCCTTACATTAAACAATTCTATTCAACCAACACAGAAATTATTCCTTGACAAATTATTGTATGGAGTTCAATCACTCAGTGCAGCTTGTATTAGTTCCTACATGAACAATCTCAGTCTCAGTTGTCTACAATCTGTTCCAGAACAGCTTAGATGTCATCCACGGAGCCACTGAATGAACGGAAAGGAAATATTTTACTATTTTTATTCTAATAGCTAACAGGCTGGTTTCAGTCATATACTTGCTCAAAGCTCGTTTGTGCGGCAACACAGACTCAAAGTCTACGAAAACATCAAAAGACATCAGAGAGGTGGTCAAAAGCCCACAGTCTGGCACCAACACAGAGAAATGCACAATAAAGCCACATTCAGACATGTGAGTACACACACAAACATGACCACAGCCACAACAGCAAACACATCAAAAGAGTCCCACTGCATTACTAGACCCAAAGCATCCATCGCAACGCTGGTTTGCTGGCAGAAATTAGAGGGGTTTTGCACTTCTTTTTTTTTCTTCAGCTGAAAGACCAGCTTAAACCAGCTAAGAACAGCAAACCAGCTTAGTATGTCTTAGTCCACCTAAAAATGAAATTTAAGTTTTCACCATTCACCATTGTGTCTATATTTTTTATAGCTATTAATATTTTGAAGAATGTTGATAACCAAAAAATTGATCCCCATTGACTTCCATTGTGTTTTTTAATGGGAACCGAAACTGTTTATCTCCTAACACTTTTTAAAATATCATCTTTTGTCTTCCACAAAGAACACCACACAGTTTTTATTTTCTCGGCAGCAAGTCCGGATAATTTGGTTTACAAAGAATTTAATAAAAAGGTTTTAAGTTCATAAAGAAATTATAGAGATCTCTTTCTCACTCTCTGGTTGGTCTTGAAACTAAAATATAAACTAAAGAGTTAAATAAAGAAATAACTAGAGTAGGATGGAAACCTCCTTCTAAATGGACTGGACTGTGAAACACTAAATTTAGTCTCTCTCACTTTTCTCGCTTGTACAAATCTGGCCTCAGATCAGGAGCCAAGGGCAACTTCTCTCTTCACCACAGGCTCAAAACCCTCCATTGTCCCTTTGAGCACAAGGCCAGTGTGTCTCTGAAGTGTAGGTGTCGGTCTTCTGACTACAACTCGACCTTGCTCATGAAACAGGCCTTTATCCAGCTTTAACAATCAGGCTCCTTCTTCCCACACTGACATCAGTACAGTATGCAAAGCGGAGCGTCCCTGAACACCCCCAAAGAGCTGAGGCCTTGAGTTACTCCAGCCACTGGTGGAGATGTGGCGTGCCTGCCGTGCCTTGTGGTCTAGACACCAGTTTTGGACTTTTGGGCCGGGCCATGCTGCCTACGCATTCCCAAATCTAGACTGAATGACCCTCCGTTTGCCAGAGCACGTACTTGGGGAGATCATCCAGTGTCAGACGGGTTCATGTTCTGAAACATTCTGAGGACCAAGGAGTGGTAAGAGAAGTAGAGCGTTCATGTCGAAAGCTACTTCAAAACAGTTCAGAGCAAAAAATCTATAATCTAGACTAAATTTTAATTATATTTTACTATATATCTGTGAACAACATGCAAAGGAAAGAGGAAAAGGCATCCAATATTATCGTAATGTACAGTGATTGTAGATGTAACCAGTTTGATAATTTGCAGTATGCCTATTAAATGCTAAAAATTTCAAATATAATGTTAAATGAATACGGTTTCTTGCTTCAAGGAAAAACTGAGGGGAAAAAATCTATTTAATCAGTATCAGTATCAATACTATCAATATTGGCCTTGATGAAAAGATGCCCCTGAAAATATTATTTAAAATACATACATTTAAAAAAAAAATTTAAAAAAAAATTACTTAATAAAAAAATGATACCTTTAAAGTATTACTTAAAATACATATATTCTAAAATAAAATAAAAAAATAAAATAAAAAGATGCTACTTGTTAAATATACCTTCAAAATATATCATTTAATTTAATTTTTAAATAAAAGAAGACAGTACTTGTTAATAAAAAGATTTAATTGTAATAATTAAATATAAATAAATGATAAAATAAAGATAAATACTAGCTACAAAGTACAAAATAAAATCAAATAGAAATTGTAAAATAAAATAAGATAGTATTTTAAAATAGTATTTAAAATAAAAAGTACAAAAATGAAAAAGCATAAAATAAAGTATAAAATAAAAAATGATATAAGATAGTACTGTATTTTAAAATAAAATATAACAAAACACTAGTGTATGCCTCAACAAATTCCAGTTGGGTACCTACAGCTCAAAAATCTCCCCATATCCACAAAACCAGGAGTTTTCACTGAAACATAGCCATCAAACGTGGTCCCTATACACGACATAGAGAGCCTCTCAGTCAGTGCATGTTAAATCCTGCAGTCAGCTGATCTTGGTTTGGTCTTGGACAGCTTAAGCTGAGTATAGCTGACAGAGTCAGCTTAGATGAGAGGAAAACGCAAAGCAGATGTCATGACTATGTTGTTTTGTCAGGTGTATTGTTCTTATCCCCATCTCAACCAGCTTAGCAGCCCACACAATGACGCTCTAAAAGCCTGGGGAGCCTGCATACACAACTAGGCTTTCAGATCACTCAGAAGTTATGAAGAACCCCAGTTCATTGATTACAGAATGACGCATTATGCTCCCCTGTGCTTCAATTGTGAATTTCACAAAAGGCTTTCATTTTACAGCGAAAGGGGGTTATTCCTCACTAGACTGCACAAACCTAGCTGCATATTTTCAAAACAGACTAGTCAGTGGGTTGTTTGAATGACTAGTCAACTAGTTGCTCTTATGGAAGCCCTGATTTTTTTATGCTCACCAATGATACATTTATTTGATCAAAAATACAGTGAAACAGTAACATTTTCAAATATTATTAAAATCAAAAAAAAAATTAAATGTCATTTATTCCTGTGATGCAATGCTGAATGTTCAGCGTTATTACTCTAATACTAATATTCTGATTTGATATTTTTATATTTCTTGTGGAAACCATTATACATTTTTAGGATTCTTTGAAGAATAAAAAATTCCAGAGAAGAACAGCATTTATTTGAAATATAATTTTTGTAACATTAGAAGCATCTGTCATATTTCATTAATTTAATGCATCTTTGTTGAATAAAAGTAATTTCTTTTTTTTAAATGACTGACCCCAGACTATTAAACGATAGTGTACATAGTCCAGTTATAACAGTGTATTTGCAGTCTGTTAGTAATTAATACAAAATAAATATGTTCATAATAAATTATTATTAAAATATAATCAAATAATACATTAAAATTAATAGAATAATAATACATTTTCTTTGCTACAAAATCTGGTTGACTTCTTATTTCAGTATGCTGTCTTTCCCATTGCTATTATTAATAAGCAGATAGCATGCTAAACCCCTTGCAGAAAGGTTATGCCTATAAATTCACGCCATTTAAAGGATGTCTGGTAAAAATAAAGATAAAAATAAAAAAGTCCAGTTTAACTCAAGAATTGACTAGCCATTTGATGGATGACTAATCAAGTATCCCAATTTATCTCTAACCCTGTCAAACCAACTGCTTGTTACCCTTTTCCCAGTTTCTGAACTGTACTGTACCATTTATTATTTTCAATTTCTCGCCTTCTTCCAAATAAAATATAGGCTAAAAAGGAGCACAAATTGAGTGAGGGTGGAAAATCCAGGATGAATCACCTCACACATTATGCAGATGTCAGGACTCCGCAGTGCTGTACGATAAGATGAAGACCTGAGTGTACTACAGCACTGAAGCATGGCCAGATCACTCGACAATGAGACACACCCACCTCCTCTAAGGAGTAAGAGAGGAGTAAACTAAGCAGTAGAGTTCACCTCTTAACATTCTGCTCACAATACTTCATTCTGTACCTGCATATCCACATGGGATAGAGGCCTTAGATTTGGGCTAGAGAATCCACTCTAACCAATCTCCAAGCTTTGAGACAGATGCAAGCTTTACTTTTTATCACACAATTGCTACTAGTCTGCAGTTTAAAATGGCCTTTATGTACTCTGAGTTTGCTATACACAAGCTCCGTGGGTGGTTGCTCCACAGAGACCAGACAGGACAAAATAAACCTGAAACTTCAAACAAGAACCTAGAAGTACAAACAATACAGGCTTATTGATATACATCCAAGAATATACACCCACCCCTTAAGAAAACTGACCATAGTGCTTGCATAAAAGCCATAGTTTTACTGTGTATAACCATAGGTAAAACAATCATCACTACTTTTAGATCACTGTTAGGTTTCTACAAACCACATAAAACTCCTAAAATGTACATAAACATTACAAATTACTACAGTTTCCAGTGGACATGAACATCCACTAGTGGCAGTAACACACCAACAACCTTTTGTTCACAAATTATGATTACAGGGGCAGATTATTGATTAATAAAGCCTTATTTTCTCACAGCTCTTTGAATAAAACTATGTTGTGGTCTCAAAATGCTTGTACCATAATGCATCACATAGCCAACTGCACATGAATGGCTTTTCTAATGTAGTAAACTTACTCAGTAGCGAGTCCCGTAGAAGACAACGAGTCACGATAAAACAGCTCAAACACTTGTAAAGGCAACTGAAAACGTCATAGTTGCTTCAGCAAATGTGTTTGTATCTCATGTTTGCTTTTAGTGTATGGTTTAGTGTAGGTGGTATGTTATTTTCAAATGTGACAGTGCATTAATCTTTGAGCTCCACTCACTGGACATTTAATTTCCAATCTGATGCAATACATACAACAACAAATGGAACAATATGTTGCCAGATTCATTCTGTTTCAGATAAAACTGAACACATTTTTAGCACTAGTTACTAAATATTTCACTTTGCAAGAAGCAGTGTAATATCATTTTGCAGAAATGTTGCCAGGCACCAATAAGTTGTTTTTGTTATAAAAGAAACAGAAGCTTAAGCACATTTAGAACTATAACTGCATCTGCCATTACTATAATAAAAATGAAGTAGATTATTTAGCAGGAATCTACAACATTTCCAACAAAATGCTACAGTTTGTGCTGATAACAACGATAAGTCAGATGGGTTATCCCTTCCAAACATTTACCATAGTTACATGTCAAACTAGCACAGTTCCTGCAGTTATATTGCTACGGTAAAAGCATAATAAATTATTGTGGCCTCTCTTTTAAACAGAGTAGGAGGCTTTTAGAATCTTTCTGGCAAGGCAAATACTGTACCAGCCTAACCACAGTTTTATTGCTCTATCAACTGCAGTCAGCATGGTAGGCTGTTTCATTGTAAACTATAGTTACCATGGTAAATGTCTGTAGGGGATAATTAAAGGACGTGCAGAATATGATAGCATTTGTGAAGGTACAATTAAGGCCAAACTTGCAGACGTCGTACATTTGAGTCTGCACGTGTGTTTGTATAACTAAAGACCTTGGCTCAGCTAACAGAAAATTAGCTGAATGAAAGCTCAGGGCCTTTTTCTTGGCCAGCATGACTGATTTTGTTTTAAATGAACTGTGGAGCATTAGAAAATGGTTAAATAGTGTTTAACCAGCTGCCAGTGTGTTGGGGAAGCTTTTAAGCACAGTTCACTTGTTTAACTTGGAGTTCAACTAAACTTCATACACAATGAACGATGCTAATGCTAACCAGTAACATTGAAAAATAAAGGGATCTTAAGGATTGATGACTGTACTAATACACAACACAAAACAAACCATCCATAGGCACATTTACCAAACAGTTTATCGCTTCCCTACTCTCTTTACTTCTGTTTCAGACGACAACATTTGGCTTTATTCTTGCTACAATCCATATGTTGCAAGTAGGTAATGATAACATTAGAAGAGTAACTTTGGGAATTGAATAAATGAGAGCCTGTCAGTCAGCTGTGGTTGAGATGAACACAGTGCTAAATGTGGTAAGTAGTATTCGCAACATTACTATTGATTCTATGTGCACTTAGAGTACGTATACACTACTGATGTAAAATTGCTGTAAAAGCTCACATGTATACAGTGAAAAGCTCTCTTAAAAGACATTTTTCACAGTCTCACTAGTTTAATATATACTACTGCTCAAAGGTTTGTGGTCGGTAATTTTTTTAATGTCTCTTACGCTCACTAAGGCTGCATTTAGTTAATCAAAAATACAGTAAAATATTATATTAAATAGAATGTTCAAAATAAAAATGTTATTTAAAACATTTTTTTTAAGTGTAAAAGTCTTTACTGTAACTTTTGACCATTTTAATGCATCCTTGCTGAATAAAATCATTAATTTATTTCAAAACCTTACTGAATCCAAACTTTTGAAGAGTAGTCGCTATCACTGTCCCAAACGCACAAACCCAAACCTAAGTGTATTTACAAAGAAACTACTATTTGCAACTACAAACCCAAAACTACTAACTACTAAAACTACAAAACTACTAACACCAATAAGCATAGTCAGCACAATCAAGTACTTTATGCATTGTTAGAATGATCTGAAACATCTGCTGACATCTCATAAAAGGCACTTCCCTCCCTTTTCCTTACGTTTGTTATTGTTCCTGTATGGAGAGGCAGGAACTCAAGAGGAGAGAACTGATTGACTGGGTCACTACGTCCTCTTAGCTTATCAATGGAGGCTTTGACTTCACCCATTACACAACATGGCCGCCATTAGTCCTCTGTTAAACAGTGGAGTCTTTGAAACAGAAGACTAATCACCTCAACAGACTGTAGATGGATATGAAGAACCAAGGGGGAGCCCTAAACTCTCTACACACACAAATACATCCTTAACAAAAACTGTACTGAGGAACAGTGTACCATGATATACGTGCAGTGATGGTATCAGATGTTGATGGTATGTTGATATAACATGGTTCCAAATCATAACCATTTTCAAATACCATGGTATACACACTACTTCAAAGGTACTTCAAAGAATACAGTAGTATTACTATGAAGCATGTCCAGTACAGGGTTGCTACATTTGACCAATCAATTTCCATAACTTTTTAATTCATGTATTTTACAGAGATTGTAATGACAAAGAGGAATTTCAAGCTGATAAAATACAATAAAAATAAAAATAAAATATTATATATATATATATATATATATATATATATATATATATATATATATATATATATATATATATATATATTGTTTTATTAATTTCCATGACATTTTAAGCCTGGAGAACACTGATAATTCCAAGTTTTGCAAATAAAGTTGTTGCTGGTTAACTGTTACCTTGTCAAAAACAATTGACAACATTGTACATATCCAAAAATATGGCACTACTACGGTTTATGAACAAAAAAAAAAAATAAAACATAAAAATATATATATGGTATTACTATAGCACATTATCATAAAATTACATTTCCATGATATATTTACTTAAATTAGTTTTAAAAAATATAGGATCAGTAAGTTTTAATGATGCATTAAATCAATCAAAAGTGACAGTAAAGAAAATAAAGATCATTTTAAAAGATTTCTAATTAAATTTAATAAATGTATACAATAATAAGAATTTTTTTCTTGAGCAGCATATTAGCATGATTACTGAAGGATCATGTGGCACTGAAGACTGCTGAAAATTCAGTATTGCCATCACAGGAATTATTACAAATTAAAATGACATTTTAAAATATATTCAAATAGTTAACAGTTATTTTAAACTGTAAAAAAAAAGAAAGAAAAAAAAATCACAATTTTCGATCATATCAATGCAGATAAGAGCACAAAAGGAGCTCTTTCAAAAACAAACAAAAAAATCGTACAACCCCAAACTTTTGAACAGTAGTGTAAATCTAAAAAGACAGCACATACCACTGTACATGTCCAAAAAACATGACGATGCTATGGAACATTTAACCTTTTTTCAGTGATAGACACAATGTAAATAAACCGGTACTGTACCAATTGTACAGACATGTTCATAGACACATGCTTACACTGCAACTAAATGTGCACAGTCATCGCAACCCTACACACATCCCCACACACCAACACACTCTTTCTTCCAGACTTTACAGAGGGGCCCCGCTGCACCTGAAGGGTTGGGTGTGAACGCTGTCTTTCCTCCCTTCTGCTTCCAAAGCAAATACTGTTATTGGCGGCGGTATCCTGAGAGCTCTGTCGCAGAGTTAGACTTTAATTTGTAAAATACACCCATAAATGTCATTCAGCATAACCCCTCGGCTCCAGCGTGTAACGCATGCTACACTAAATAGCATTAGACTCATATCGCATTCTTTCTTCTCCTTATTATTCATTCTCCTCTAACTTGCCACTGCTTTGGGAATAAAAATGCACCATTATTAATGTGTCATGCTAATAAAGCACATTTAAAAGTGAGAAAGAGGGAGAAATATGCGTGTAAACGTAGCCCTGGCTTGCATAAGACCGACATTAAAAAGACATTAAACTCAGTTCGGAGGTGAATACCCATTACCTGAGAAAATAATATAAAAGTAAGAGAAGTTAGACAGAGAGAGAGAGAGAGAGTTTGCAACTGTTAAACTTAAGCAAGCCTACCTGAAGGTCAAAGAATTTGCTGTATCTTCTGTAGATGATGTGGGATGTGGAGTCAGAGTATGTGACATTGATGAGATACACCTGAAAAGAGAAAAAAAGACAAGGAAGGTAATTAGAATCTCTACAATTTAATCTACAGTTTAGTTACACATTTTGGTATGATTTCAGCATAACGATTGCTTCTAGCTATGCGAGTCACTACGCTCTGAAATGTGTCAGAAAGCAGTTCAAAGTTTCAAATATGCAAATGTACTTTATTTAACCCAATTTAAACTCAGTTTATTTCAATTCAGCCCAAGAGCGAGAGATGTAATGATGACTTCACAGCACTGAGTGGTCAGGAAACGACACTGTATAGTCAGGGACAAGTATTTCCTGCACATATACAATTCCTAACAAACCCAGCTCTATTGTCCTGCAACAGAAATAAAGATCAGACGTTTAGTTCCTCCACAAGGCCACCAACAGACAATATGACATCATGCGGAACCGAGTGCTCAGAGATGAGGGGAACTCCTGTTCGCAGGAATTTCCCCCTGGACGGGACACTTGCAGGGTGCCTCTGCCCTGCACCCCACTCAGCAGTGGATGGGACAGCTTCCTCTGTTCTCTAAACACAGGCCATACGTGACCCGTCTTTCGTGACACACTGCCTGGTTAAAATCACTCCTAATAAAGACTATTGTTTTAGAGGTTCGAATGACATTGTATAAAAAATTAATACCTTAAATACTTCCGTCTGCTTATACTTAGGGTTTAGGGGTTTTATCACTTGATAAAATTAGCAACAACAACAAAAAAAAAAAAACATTGCAATGCTCTGGTAATCACCCAAATCTACCAGAGTTATTATTGCTAGCTAAAACTAAAATTATTACAAACATTTTGGTTAATTGAAATGAAGCTGAAATAAACAAATATTATGAAAAATGTAATCTTATATCAGTTGAGTTCATTAAGATTAATTTGTTGCACTAAAACATATATTTAAAAAATTATAATAAAATAAAAATGAACTAAACTTAAAGAACAATATTTTTTGAAAAAGCATAACATTACTAAAAATTAAAATGAAAACTGAAAAAATAAATAAGCAAATTTAACAGTAATATATAAATCATATTAAAATGACACCACACCCTACAAACATATGCATGTATATATGTATACTGCATCTGAAATTCAAAAAAGAATCATGTTTTTTAAAGTTCCCATTTGGAAATTGCACATTTTATTTTTAATGGATCACACCTCCTTGCAGTCTCAAAAGTTAACAAATCATTTACAAATCTAATTTTAATATTTGCATCTGGAGCTGACCTAGTTTCCAGTGTCAATCAAAACAATCCATAACTGGGATAAACAGATTGACTACCTGAAAAAATGACTTTAACTGTAAGACATTTGATTTACATTCAGCACATTTCCTTGCATCTACAGGCTCATTTCAGCATGATATTCTGACCACAGCTCTCTAGCATCAATCCTTCAAATAAATTGCCCCACCAATTGTGAGCTGCAGGACAGCGCTTTGACAATGTCTCTCCAGGGTCTCAACTCAGTCACGTCAAACCTGTTCAAGGTCTTCTCCACTGTGAGCAGCATTTCTGAGCTGATCCTGTTGAGAGAAGTGTTTGGAAGCTGCATTTGTGACACTTGGGATCTAACAGCTTTGGAGTTTTGCTGTGATCTTTAGTGATCTCCTGTCAACCCCCAACAAGCTGTATGAAGCACAATAGTATGTGTGTCTTTGCAGTGTAATGTGCATGTATATAAAATGGCTTGCTTTGTCCATAGATGGGGAAAACATTGCCACATTTTTGCTCTGTATTGCAGAGTATTGCATGCCTGTTTACCATGGTAGCCACCAATATACAAGTTACAACATTTATTAGTGATTTCTGCTCAGGCAAGCATCACTGCTGCTCATACAGATTTTTTTTTTTTAATCTGAAATCACCCCATATACTCTCATTCACTATTCCCTGCATTACTCCACTAATACAGTCCTTTAAAATAGTGAATG
Organism: Onychostoma macrolepis; assembly: GCF_012432095.1. Lineage (NCBI taxonomy): Eukaryota > Metazoa > Chordata > Actinopteri > Cypriniformes > Cyprinidae > Onychostoma > Onychostoma macrolepis. The sequence goes on from NC_081155.1 coordinate 15,617,654, forward strand.
AAAATGAGTGAGTGAATTTGGACAAATAAGTGCACCAAAAGTGCTGTGGACAGCATCTTCTGGCAAGACACTGGAATTCATTCAATGCTCTATTGGTGTTCTCTAGCGGCTTGCCGTTCGGTTGTACATTCGTTATTGAGGTGCATTGTGGGACTGAATGAGTGCACTTGATAATGTCCACCGTGGTTTCGGATACCACTACAAATGGCCGTCTCCTTTAAATAATGTGCTACATAAAGGTAAAAAGGTTTTGAAAGTTTTGAAAACAGTCATAGCTATTAAAAGAATGGCAGAGCCATTTCATTGACTGGAAAGGCCAGAAAGTAATCACCCAGAACATTTACCAACCACATAGCAGCATTCAAACAACCCCAACATTGCAGTACTATGTTTGCACCTAGAAAAGCACTAACATTTACCCAGCAAACATGCTAAAACCCTAGCATTGTGGCATCAGGTTTTGCACCTAGAAATGCCCTAGCAATCAGTTAGAACATCCCACTAGCCACATAGCAACATGCTAATAACCCCAGTAGGTTACACTTTATTTTGATAGTCCACTTTAGACTTTCTACTAACTATAAGTAATTTGCAACATGTCAACTAATTCTCATTAATTTGCAACTACATGTCTACTAACTCTCAGAGTAGACTGTTAGGTTAAGTTTATGGTTAGTTGAATAAGTTGACATATACTTGCAAAGTTTCTTATAATCAGTATGTTGTATGTTGTGGACCCATCAAAATATAGTGTAAGAAGATATTAAGCAGACTACTAATACTCTAATGACTGCTAGTTGACATGTAGTTGCAAAGTTACTTAAAGGTGCAATAGGTGATTGTCTTCAGAAACATTTTTTGTTATGCTGGCTGAAAGTCTCTTCAAATCCCGATAGCAATCATTAAGTTAAGTGGTCTAAATGTATTTATCTATATTTATATATTCTGTGGAAGGCATAGGACCAAGAAATGTTCGCCCAATCAAAACGCTCGGTCCATGTGAAGTGTGACATAATATACCTCCGTAAATAATGATGTCCACTTCGCAGGGCACTTACGGTCGAATAGAACAAACATTGCACGTGATAAGAGATACATATGAAATGTGCAGAGCAGGGGGGCGCGAGGACTGGAATTGGGAACCGCTGATGTAGTCTATTGTAGTAATGTTGTCTCTGGTATTCTGGTCTGTGAGCATATATGCGTTCAGGGGGCTTGGCCTTGAACGGTGATTGCAGGGAGGGTGGGACGTTTGCTTTCAGGCTAAAGTTAGCATTTTCCAAGATCTCCTACTACACCTTTAATGTTAGTAGAATGTCTAAAGTGGACTGTCAAAATAAAATATTACCGAACTAGCAATCACCCAGAATGCCCAATAACCACATAGCAATACACTAACAGAACTAACATTGAGAAACTAGCAAAGCACTAGTATTCACCCAGCAAATCACTTTAAAAACAACATAGCAACACACATAACAACCCTAACACTGTGGCCCTGAGTTTTGCACCTCCCTGCTGAGAAAAGAAGAAGAAGAAAAAAAAAAGCTGAAACCAGCTTAAGCTGGTTGGCTGGTTTTAGCTGGTCCTCCAGCCTGGTCATAGCTGGTTTGCAGGCTGGTTTCAGAAGGGGTTTGGCCACTTCTTTAGCTGGTCAGGCTGGTCTTTGCTGGTCAGGCTGGGAGACCAGTTAAAACCAGCTACTTCCATCTTAAATCAGTTAAGACTAGCCAACCAGTTTAGACTGGATTTAGCTGTTTTTTGTTGTTGTTGTTTCAGCAAAGCACCTAGCAAAACACCCCTTACAAAAATTAACCATGGTTTTACTACAAATAAAAAAAAAAAAAAAAACATACTATAGTTAAAAGGGTTACTCCACCCCAAAATGAAAATTTTGTCATTAATCACTTACCCCCATGTCGTTGCAAACCCGTAAAAGGATACGCTCTTTTCATTCAAATCAAAGAGCTAACAGCATATCCGTGTGGCACAGCTGACACAGAACAGCATACGCTGTTTACGCTCAGTGAATACTCTCCAAAATGGCACTAGGGTGACGCAGAGGAGACAAATTGTTGAATAAAGTCATTATTCTTGTTTTCTTTGCGTACAAAAAGTATTCTCGTAGCTTCGTAAAATTACGGTTGAACCCCTGATGTCACATGGATTATTTTACCGATCTCCTTGCTACGTTTCTGGACGTTGATCGTGGTAATTACAATGCTGTCTATGGGAGGGTCAGAGAACTGTCAGAAAGCATAAAAATATCTTAAATTGTGTTCCGAAGATGAACTAAGCTTTTATGGGTTTGGAACGACATGGTAAGTGATTAATAACAAAATTTTCATTTTGGGGCGGAGTAACCCTTTAAACCATGGTAACCACAAATTAACTATGGTTTTGCTACATTAACCATAGTTTAATCATGGTATTTGTAGTAAAACTGTGTTTATACAAATGGTAATCAATATGCTGAAAAACCATGGTTGCTACACTTTTACTATAATAAAACCAAGGTTAATTTTCTTAAAAGACCCATCTACATAGGAACATGCTAACGACCCTAACACTGCGGCAAAAGTGTTTCTTTCTCTGAATGTTTTGTTTTATAAGATTTTGTTGTGGCATTGATAATTTTAGAACTCAATATAAACACAAGATACAGAATGTGAAATAAAAATATACAGACAATTTACACATGTCCAAAGCACTAGCATTCACCCTGCAAACACGTAGCAGAACGCTAACAGCCTTAACATTGTGGCGCCAAGTTTTGCACAAGCAAACATCATTGACATTTTCATCAGTTTAAAATTTTACAGTAACAGTACTTGCAGGAACTATGGTGACTGTGGTTAATAAGGAAGAGATTGTTCTAATTGATAAGAAATGTTTTCCAGTTCTGAAACACTGAAACATTCAAACTAGCAGTAGTAAACCCAGAGTACTGAGCACACAGAGACCGAGACATTTTGACATCTGTTGCGACAGAAACTATGGTAGCCAATAGCGCAAACTTTTTTCTCACACAATGTTTAGCACAACTGAGTCAGGGCTGGATTATTAGACAAGTAAATCATTTGATTTACCTCATCTCCATAGTCTGTCATGTATCAAAGATTATGTCATGGACCATAAAGTGGGAAGCGGCATCAGCTTTTCTGTGGGTAATGAACAGGCAGATGTTTGTGGCGGAGCTACAGAGAGAGTGAGAGGCAGATAGAGGAGGCTCTGACCTGTGCTGTGAGACAGACGGCTTACATGCTTGTGAGTATTTGCATTGTGCCAGGTTAAAGTGCCTCCTCTGTTAGCAGAATGCTGGGAAACGGCCTTGACTAAACCGCCTCACGCTGCTTCCCACAGTGTGTGTGCAGCTATCCAAACAGATGCATGCTTATCACACACTGCGTGCCTGGAAAAGTGTGTGAATGTGTGAGATAGAGTGCATGAGAGGCATTCTTTGAAAGCATGTGCTAAAAAGATACTCCATGTGTGTGTGAGTTATTCCTACAGGAGTTATTTAAAGACCCCTGACCGGACTGGCATGTATGGTTGCTGATTCTGCCCTTCTCTGCCCAACTGTAATATGTAATTTCACCACAGAGAGCTGCCTCGTGTGTGTGTGTGTGTGAGTAAGATGCAAACTCATCACATCTCTGGGACCATCTTCAGGGCAACCACAGTGGAAAAAAGGATTGCTGAAAGCCCACGCCCAAAATATCAAGCGCAACTTCGCTGTCCCAGAGAGCCAAAATAGCTCTGAAACAGAATAAGCCAACAGGACATCCACCACAAGTAAAACTTCTGTATTAAACCATGTTCATGATATTTCTAACCTTTTCAAGGCTTTTTTTTTTGTTACTGTTGTTGTTGTTTGAAAATGAAAAATACCTGAAGGTCTCTGAATGAGCACTGCTAATAAAATACTACAATGTTTTGTATTGTGACCATTGCACCTGGCCATTTGAGTTTGACCTGCCATTTAAAAGGACAGTTCACCCAAAAATAAAAATTCTGTCATCATCTACTCACCCTCGAGTTGTTCTAAACCTGTATTCATTTCTTTCAACTGTTGAACACAAAAGAAGATATTTGGAAGAATGTTGGTAACCAAATAATAGATGGTAACCATTGACTTCCATGGCATGAGACAAAATACTATGTTCAGCAGAAGAAAGAAACTCATACAGGTTTGGTAGAGGGTGAGTAAATGATGACAGAATTTTCATTTTTGGGCAAACTATCTCTTTAATTAAGCAACACCATAGCAACTGCTTAGTAACACCCTAGCAACCACCCACAACATAACAGGCATCTTTCTCAGAAAATGTAAAAAGCTAGTCTAAATTTCTACACTGTAACTACAGACACAAGTTGATTCATGCTCACACCCTGGAGTAAAAACAACTCCAAGTATGTGTAATCATACATTTGCTTAATTGTTCTGTTACATAAAGTGGTTTAGTTCAGCCTATTGAATTAATACAATAACAATAATAATAATATTTAAATAAAATAAAATTATATATATATATATATATATTCATAATGACGAATAATAATAAATTAATAATAAAATAAATATAATAAATCATCATTATCAATGATCATTAATCAAATTATTCTTAAAACATTAAAATAATAACACTTTAACCATTTGTTAACATTAGTTAACTACATTAGTTAATATGAACTAACAATGAACAGTTGTATTTTTTAACAAAAACAAAGCATAATAAATTCTGTAACAAATGCATTGCTCATTTCTAGTTAATGCATTAACTAAAGTGATACCAAATAATCTTTCTTTCCTAAGTCCTAAAATGAAAAACTAGGTAACTACACATAAAGATTGTTTCTCATTAGGGCTGTCAAAAGATTAATCGCAATTAATCACATCCAAAAAAATAAATAAATAAAAGGTTTACATAATATATGTGTGTGTGCTGTGTATATTTATGAATATATAAATACACACATGTATATATTTAAGAAAATGTTATATTTATATATAAAATATTTACGATAAGGTTCATTAGTTCACATTAGTTAACTACATTAGCTAACATGAACTAAGAATGAACAATACTTCTACAGCATTTATTAATCTTAGTTGACGTTAATTTCAGCATTTACTAATGCATTATTAAAATCATGAGTTGTGCTTGTTAACATTAGTTAATGCACTGTGAAGTAATATGAACAAATAATGAACAACTCTATTTTTTTTAACAAAGATGAATAAATAGTGTGATAAATGTATTGTTCATTGTTTGTTCATATTAGTTAATACATTAACTAATGTTAACAAATGACACCTTATTGTAAAATGTTACCAAAATATTTATATATAATATATTTTGGATGTGATTAATCGCGATTAATTTTTTGACAGCCCTATTTCTCATTTCATTTTTTTGCTACTCAATTGTTTGGTCTAGACAGAAATTAGACTAAATGTAATGCCGTTTCTAGGCACAGAATCTAAACAATGTCTCAAATTGTGCTCAAAGTCACAGTGATTTCAAAATGCTCAAATATAAGTACTCAAACATTTCTCACCAAACTATCTAAGCCAAGATATCCACATTATCTGTTTTTATTTCTCCTAAGCAATTGTAGAAAACAAATATGGAAGTAGATATTTAAATAATGAGAATTCCATGAAGAGTCTTGATCTATGAAAGGTCAAACTCTTGAGCAATAAAATGTTCCTTTTGGTAAAAACAGTGGTGAAAAGAGCCTTTTCGCCTATAACATCTGTTCTCTGGCATTGGATTGATTATATCCATTGATGTTGTTGAAAAGAACACAACAAAGAGTCCTGATTTCAAGTGTTCTTCAAAATCTTTAGACATAAAAGAACAGACGTAACACAATGGAGACCACCCTCTTCCAAATAATTATCCTGTGACAGAGTCAAGGAACGAGATTAAGACAAAGCAGCTGGGTTTCTGAACGACACAGAGACACTGAATATGCATATATAAGCAATAGAGCACATTCAACCATTTCTATCTTGTCATTTGCGAGAAGAAAACCCTCATTATGTCTCCAATGAGATGCAGAGATGCCACACAAAAGCCTTCTTCAAGCAATATCAATACCTGCAGAATCAACAATAATCTTCAAAGTATGGCAGCAAACAAAGCAAATCACCCGCTGATTAAAAACTTCAACTAAACTTTCAAAGGTTTGGCCGCACACATTTTATACTGCTCATAAATAATAAAAGTCAGCACAAACATGCTGATCACGATCAGAAAGTGTCCTGGAAGACCAAACTCAAAGAACAAAACTCTGCATTTCATCAAAAACCAAAGCTTTCCTTGTAATCATGCATCAGATTAACATCAGCAGACTTCAGCATGTCCAGCTAAAGCACATATTTCAGAATAAAAGGAGAAGCGGCTTTTCGAATAGACATGAGAAGAAAAGCCAGAGAAACTTACTGAAAAGCAGTCGTCTTGTCTTCAGATTTGTCATAAGAAAAGGATGAGGAGGTTTTAAGCTTGAAGTCTTGGTGGGGCTTAAAGTACAGGCCTCACCACTTAAGTAACTCAACCCCGCCTAAAGAGACTATTTCAAGAGACACATAAAAGACTATCCATCTACCATATTTCCAACCATGATGCATTCATAGCCACAAAATGGCATTTTATTCAGCTGGTTAAATAGTTAAAATCTGTGATGTGAAAACAGCAGCATGTCTATTCATCATGCTGAACAACTAGTTTAAGATCTTGTCTAGACATTAGGTGAAGTTAGGATTTTATAGACTTTTATTTTTAATAAACCAAGCACACCCACAATGTGTCACCAAAGGCAAATATACATAACGTCACCTATACCAGGGTCCACAACACTCTTAAAAATAAAGGTGCTTAAAAGGTTCTTCACAGCGATGCCATAGAAGAACCATTTTTGGTTCCACAAAGAACCATTCAGTCAAAGGTTCTTTAAAGAACCATCTCTTTCTTACCTTTTTATAATCTGAGGAGCCTTCTTTCGCCACAAAGAACCTTTTGTGAAACAGAAAGGTTCTTCGGATATTAAAGGTTCTTTATGGAACCATTTTGACAAAAAGGTTCTTCTATGGCATTGTGAAGCACCTTTATTTTTAAGAGTGTATTTATGTAACAAACTTAAAATTCATAAAAAATTTACAGCATTTACTTTCTAAAAACATCTTTCTGGCATTATTGTGAAGTATTATTGGTGCACACTGTAAAATAAAAAATAAAACATTTAATGATTTTAATTGATTTAAAATTCTAAAATCTTTAAAAAAATAATAATAATTAATTAAAAACAAATTAATTAATAAAAAAAAAATACTACATTAAAAAAAATATTTCATTTACAAAAAATCAGCCTCTGAAATAATGGAAAAATCCAATAAATGAAAAAAAAAAAAAAAAAACTTTTTTTGGATTTTCTCTTTGGATTTTCTGTTTCACTCTGAAATATCATATTACAAAGTAAAATGGGTTGAAATGATGTTTCATGTTATTTGTGTACTCAGTAAAAAAAATGAGTTTTAAAAATAAAATTTAAAAACTGGGAATAGATTGACAGCCATAATGTTTCTTGAGGTGGTGAAACACTATTTGTACATAATTTTGTACCTCTGTAAACTACAAATGTCCTATAAAATTAATTGTCAAAACCCGCAACATACGGTGCATATTCTCATAAAAAGTATTCAGAACTCAAAATGACAAAATGACAAAAGACTAGTGGAAACATAAATTGTCCCAAACAACACACTGACACTGAAACCAAGACCCACAAACTCAAAGGCTAAGTACAGTAAATGCGTTCCTATCACAGCAAATTTGGCAATAGCTCCAAGTCCAGGTCTCAAGGGGTGAGCATTTACTGCACGGTTTAAGCTGTGTAACCGCAGGCGGGTCCACTGGTAATGGGATGCTGGAAAGGGAATTTCCCACAGGAAGTGATAAACTTGTAAATCATTAATTAAACAATATGTAGATCAAGGCAGAGAGAGCAAAAGATGAAAGGTAGCTTTCTGATCCTCCTCACTGAACAACGATGATCCAAAGAACAACCCCATTTGACACTCATTCTCTCTCTACTTCCTTTGCATTTTGTTGTGGTCATTTCCACTTTGCCGGTGCCTCTTCACCCTGATATCTATGCAAATGCACACGCGCACATTCCTGCTTCCAGAAGGGATGCGGTACAGGAAGTGGAACTTGAGTGCACCGCGTTTCCTGAAGAACTGCAGATTAAAAAAAGTGTCAACTCAGCGTACACATCAAACTTTGAGCGTCAAAACCTTTGGCCTTTCAGAGCAAACTGGGACAAGCCACTTCTTCTGAACCACAAAAATATGTGAAAGCGGAAGACATTTATCATCCACTGACAAGGACGTGGTAGATTTAGGAACTGTAAAAAACTGATAATCTGCAAACGGTCAAATATCATTCGACAAATTCATATTATCACTATTAGAAGTCAGACACTCGTGAATGGGAGCGAACAGTCAGCCGCCTCCGCCAGTTCTTATGTGTCTGAATGTTGTAACTGGTGATGTGTAGACAAAAACTGTCAGCGAGTGAACATTGTACTGCTATTTTTCAGCTCCATTACACCTACGTGGCCTTTCAAACCCCCTCAACAATCTCATCTTTCATCATAGAGCCCTTTGAGAAGGCCAGGCCCAGTGTCCCAGGCAATAAAAAGCTAAACAAAACACGGCATTAGTTCACGTCATTCAAGCAACTTAGAAACAATCAGAATGCACTGAAACTATGATACAATTCTGATAAAGCATCCCAGGAAAGCGCATGGAGGGATAATTTCTCTTTATGGGTGACGACACCATTAGTTACTATGAGAGAGAAAGCCATTTCCCATGAAGGCTGCGGTACTGTGGCAGAGCTTCACTTCCTGCCCACACATGTTGTCACCAGAAGCTCTGGCATCATTTGTTCTCTATGATGTAATCAAGCTGCACTGAAAGCAATAGCGTTCGCTCCGCAACTGGCGGCGGGCAGACAGTAACTCTACAGGAAGGAGCAATGAGCTTTAGTGCTCCAAGATGTCATGTTGGACAAGGAACAAGCGAGGAGGAGGGGAAATGAAAACGTGGAAATTGAAGACAGGCAGGATGCAGCAGGAGTCATTTATCAGTACATGAACGTATACGAGTGCTGGTATAGGATGTGTGTGGGATATGGAGGGAGGAGGGATAGTTTAAAGGGACAGTTCACCCAAAAATTAGACACTTACAGCGGATCACTGTTTCAAAGGTTTGGCCACAAGATGCAAATAATATGCATGATAACATGATAACGTGTTGTATGGAAAAATTGCTTACTCATTTTTTTCTGTGTAAACAAAATTTGGGGTCAGAAAAAGTTTTTCAAGAAATCAAAACTTTTAATTTCTCAAAGATGCATTAAATTGATCAAAAGTGATAGTAAAGATTACATCGTTACAAAAGATTTATGTTTCAAATAGAATAAATTCATATACAAATGAGTTATTTTAAATTATAATAATATTTCGCAATATTCCTCTTTTTCACGTATTCTTATTTTTTCTTTCTTACTTTTTGAATAAAAATCGTTTTCTAATGCAGAACATGGGTCTAAAATGACCCATATTCATTTCCTATGTTATTTCAGTCATGACTGAGTGTTTCTTTGCTGAATCTTTAAAAGAAATGCATTTTATAATCAATTATTCCAAGTATTCATTAAATATATTGTTTTTGATTTCCACAAATCATTATGTTTATTTTTCCTTTCTTCATTTTATAAAAAAACACAGTTTTTGTATTTCTACATCAATTTTACACACATGGGTCAAAAATGACCCATAGAGAAACCTTTGATTATTTGCTATTTTTTTGCAAGTAGGAACATTATTTACTGCAGAAAACTATTCACCTGCCCCACATTTCAAAACTCAACATGGCTGCTTTTGTATAATTGATGCATTTATTCTTATTTTATAATTTATTACCACAGAAAATATTTGATATACTGTGGAAGATAACTGTAAATAATATTTGAATGTCAAGTTTACCTTGACCTTGAAATGTCCAATACTATTAACTAGCTTGTTTTGACATATTCTATTTTAGCTAACTAATGTTAGCTAACAAGTATATATCATTGCTGTCAGGAAGAAACCTTGTATCTCCATATTTCATCATTTTTATTTTTTGTCATAAGTGCTAATGGTCACCCTTTATGTCTGTCAGTGTTTCTGAAAAGTAATGGTTTTGGACATATAAGGTTTCTGTTTGACAGCGACAATATATAATCAGGATATACATGATCAGCTGCTTGTTGTGCACTCTTTATCCAGAGTGTTAGTATGGCTGATCCCAGACATTCTAGATTAACGGCTGAAATGTTTGTAGAGATGCTACATGATGAGGAAGATCAGACAATTCTTAGTCCTGATTCAGAGTCTGAAATACCTGATGCTGATGACCTAGACTATATGTCACAGGGTCAGTCTGGAGTTGTGGGTGTAAATCCTAGATGAAGAAGACTTGTCTGATGAGTCCTAGAGGAAGAACACGGAGGTGGCCCATGGTGCTATGATGCAATGTGCTGGATGTTGCCACCCTCGATGCCTACACCAGGGGCAGCCAATGTTGGTCCTGAAGAGCCACAGTCCTGCAGACTTCAGCTCCAACCCTAATCAAACACACCTGAACAAGCTAATCAAGGTCTAAGGGTTACTGGAAATCTAGAGGCAGGTGAGTTTTTATCAAGATTGAAGCAAAACTCTGAAGGGCTGTGGCTCTCCAGGACAGATGCTGACCACCCCTGGCCTACACCAACTTCACTGAACAACACCCTGATTACATAGGTGGTGTGCCCAATGCATGACAGCTATCCATCAAGGAGCTGGTCAAAGAGCTTGTCGTGCCACATATGAAGAGGTGCTTGGAGGGCAGGCCCCACCTTCAAAATCATATTAGATAGGCAATGGGAAGATGTGGGATAAAAGACAAAACACAGTCACCACCTGGCCACAGGTATACATCAGACAGAGCGGTCAATCGAAGAGGAAGAGGATCTGCTCAGCTGCCAAAGGCAGACAAGTCAGCAGCCGGTGTTCAGTGTCAGGCCTGTGTGCAAGGAGCACAAACCTGCAGATGTCATTTGTGAGGCATGTAAGCACTGAGATGGCAGTTTCAGATAGCGCTGTACCTGTATGATTTTATTTTGTTCGTTTTATTTTCATCTATTCGGTCACATTCACTACAATTCACTACAGTTGCACTACAGACAGTTCAATTTCAGTGTTATCGGTTATCAGCGATATGTGTAAATTATGTGTGACAAAATGGCAAATAAACATATTTAAAGTGTTAAATGTGTTGGTCTAAATAACCATTTTAACAAAATGTCTTTATTCTTTTGTTTTTTCATGCTTGCATAGATGGGTCATTTTTGACCCATGTGTGTAAACTTGATGTAGTAACAAAACTAAATATTAATTTGTGGTCATTGTAAAAATATATCTTGAATATTCATGGATCATGGAATTTATAGATCAGGAAATATTAAATGCTGAAATAAACTGATTTCAAAAGATAAAACAAGAAAATGCCCAGCGAAGCATGAAATAACATAGGAAATAAAAACGGGTCATTTTAGACCCATGTTGTGCATTAGAAGGGGTTTTCATAGCGTGTGCATCAAAGGGTTCAAATAAAACAAGAGATAAATCCATTTTCGTTGTTGTGGTAACAACAATACAACATACAAAACTACCATATTTTGCTATAAGTTTGATCGCAACATATAATCATTGCTGTTAATAGTGTTAACTGCATGATTTTTACCGTACACTTCTGCCAGAGGGACATCAATTTGAGATTTTAAACTTAAATTTTCTGTAAAGCTGCTTTGCAACGATTTGCATTGTGAAAAGCGCTATACAAATAAACTTGAATTGAATTGGTAATAAACATTCTGCCACAAATGTTGTTGATTGAGCTTAACTTCTATTATACCAGCCTGGTCTTGCAGCAATTCGTACATATTTTACGGGGTGGCTAATTCGTACGACCTCACTCATACAAATTCATTTGATTTTTGCTAAATCATATGTATTTTACGAGTTGCCAATTCGTATGAATTTGTACGAATGACCTAAACCTAACCCCGCCCCTAAACCTGTGAGGTCGTACGAATTAGCCACCTCGTAAAATACGTACCAATTGGTCGTGAGATAGCATTGATTAAACCCACAATATTAATTAAACCTACAATTTTAAAGTTTGTAAGCCCAAGTTATTGTATGGCTTCAAAAAGACTTGGAATAAAGGACACAAGTCTTGTGGACAACTTTAAATAGTACTTTTAAATCAGCTTATGGAAAATAGTAGCATTAACATCCTTCAAATCATTTCCTTTTGTGGTACACTGAAAACAAGAAAGTCTGAAACACCTGGAACAGCAAGAGGATGAGTAAATGATGAGACATCTTTCCTTTTATGTGAACTATTAGAAAAAAAATGTTAGAAATAAAAGTGTTTCAATAGCCATTACACAGGGCAAACAATCATGATTCATGGCATGTTGTGGCATGAACGTCTTGTAGTGGCCTATAACAAGGATTTAACAGATGGAAACAGCTAAGGAAATGTGTCATATACAAAAGCTGACAAGACAGCAGATTGTCTGGGGAGAGCCTCAAGGCAGCTTTGTAACGTTCACACACACAAACACATTTCGGACATGTGGGGCTCTGTTGGGAACCAGTGCTCGCTAATGAAGTGAGTGTGTGAGAAAACATGTCACACACACACACGATTTCCACAAAGACATAATAGAAGCAATTCTGTACACCTTCGGAGGAGGGTTTCAGTGCTCACTTCCTGTCTGGAAGCATGAAATTTTCCATTGTATGACCCCCTATTTTTACTCAGTCCCACTTCAAATTCTCAGCTGACTAATGATGACAAACCTGCACTCCTTTTCCGAGGCGGTTGTGAATACACTCTTTATCATCCTACCGATGCATGTAAAACTTGTCCCGGATCAGAGTAAAAGCCAGTAAGAACCTTGTCTAGTGTATGAAGGAGTTTTTTTGCACTTTCTGTAAATACAGCCAAGCTTCCATTCAAAGAGAGGAAGTCAGACCGTTCCTGGGGATTAAAACAAGGGCATGTGGGTTCACGTTTCCCCTCCTCCTTTTCTCTATCTCTATCCAGCTGTTTGACAAATATTACTAATGAGACTGAACAACTGCCTTTCTTTTTTTTTTTTACTCTCTTTCCAGAGTATGTGGAAGCCTGTGATACAAGGCCATGCATATTCTGAAGTCTCACTCTCTCGGGAGAGAATGTAGTGAACCTGTGGCAAAGCAAATGACTCCAGTGCAAGTTATGGGGGAGGATGCTGACCTGAGAACAGCTCTGCAGCTCTCGTGGTTAGGAGACAATGGGCCCATGTTAAACAAGCTGTTCAAAACAAAAAGCCACAACTACTGATGAATGTCAAGGCTGTTATAATGTACCATCATTTAGAATGACAGAATACTTGGTTGACTGGCTACTGTCTAAAAAAACTGGGTTTCTCTATTTTTAATGGCAAAGCAGTGTGAAAAGTTGAACCTATCTTTTTATGTACCACCTTTTTGTTTCAGCATGCACTCAAGCTGGAATGAACTTTACAAGTTTATAATGCACAATCTTAATTTATACCTGGAAATAAACTATGCTTGAGTATTGTGAATATGAAAAATGAATAAATGTTTAGGCCTAAGATTTTGTACTAGAAATAGGTCACTTATCAACTGGTAACATTAACCATCTGAACTCTTTGTACAGTAGGTCAGATATATTTGCTTCCACTGAAGTGCAAGATGCTCTTTGGATGATCATTCTCAAATCATGCATGATCATCGGGTTTCACACACATTTATGGAGTTACACAAGGGAGGGATATGCAAAACACAAATAAAATCTCAAATCCATACAAATTTTAAAAATAAATTTGCACTTAAATTGTGATATCAATGATGGAATTAGTCATTAAAATGCTGTATTCAATCAGAAAAAAAAATAAAAAATACAAAATGCACTGGACTTTTGGACCTTTGTGTAGCCTATAGGATGAACTCTGGGGGGAATTGGGACCGATTTTCAAATTTACTCTATGTAATTTTTGTTGAACTAGTCTTTAGGTAGGCTAATCTATTTGGTCTAATATATGCTTTCAAGAAGTGGTATCATAAATATTTAAAAGAAACCGCAGAGTCCATCTTTTGCAGGAAATACATAAGCTTCTACTCCAGCCATATATGGGCACTTCTTCGGGCCACTAAACCCAGAATCTGTCACTAAAGTTGTGGCCTAAATTGCTCGAAAAGGGGGTGTGACAAAGTTTAATAACTTTTGACCACAGATGATCATAACACGCACGCCATTGATCATTAGATGCACAAATATTCTTCATAACATTGGATAGTTTTTCTCCATGTTCATAGAAACAATATAGGCTATACCATAATTGTAGCGTTTTCACAAATTGTGATTATGCTGTTGTTATTGCCCTGATTATGCAATTGACATTAGGCTACTTGCAGACATGTTATTTCATTTGAATCTTGCATAGAAATCTAAATCCACAAATTCATTTGCCAAATGATTATAATTGAGTAGGCATATGCAGGTGTTTAATCTGAGGTCATCTTTTTCAGTACTTTATTTATTTATTTGTTGTTGTTTTTAATCTTAAACGGACGTCTGTAGTTTGTATGTGTATTATTCTCCAATAAACATAAAACAACTCATCTCGGCTAATGATAAAAAAAAAATGTTTTTTTTAAAAAGCAGACTTTTATAGGACAACGCAGAACCAGCTCAAAACGTATTTGGTCATAACGTTGCAGAAATGTTCTTTATCATGATCCAGATGCGTCTTTCTGTATCTCAGCATCAGGTTCGAGAAGGACGCAAGGTGAATAGGTAGCCAACTCACGTAATGTTTGGATGGATTCCTCCTCTTCTCCACATCCACCACTTTTACATCCAAAACTGTCCTAAACTGCATTGTGAAAACAGAGGCTTCGGGAGCACGGCTACAGAATTAAATGGACAGTCACGAAGACGTTTGCACGAATAATATCGGTGTTCCTCTTCTCAATGAAAGCAAACGATTGCTGCCCCGTCCGTCCGTCCGTTTAATCAGTCCGTTTATTCCCCCCTGACGTAATGTAGAAATGAAGATCGAGTAATAAATCATGCAAAACTTATATCCGTCCGCAGGAAACGCACATTCCCGTATCCATTCCTCTCACAACGCAGAGCGGATTCTCGAACCGCCGCGTTCCAGCAGAATTCGAATCGAGACGCGTTCTACAGTGTCATTCTGGAATCCGGATCGACGCGTCATAAAGGCACGAGCGCGTCCTTTGTGTGGACTACAGTAGTGAAGCTGAAGTCTGGGGGGTTCTCCTCAAAACGTGAGCGGAGCACGTCATAAAGGCCGGGGCGCATTCACCGCGAAGTCCATTCGCAGGAAGCGCGCGCACACGCTGGGATATTTGGGCAATGGGGCTGGGCTTCTTGACAAGGGCTCTGTTGCAGTTTAAGAGCCTCTACAGGGAGAAGAAGAAAAAAAAATACGAGTGTTGTGTTGATATCATTGTCCTCCTTCGTAAAAGAGACAATGGCTGGATTTTACAGACCAGGCATTATTTGCTTGTTTCAGCTTGTTTAAAGGCCAATTGTGTGAGAAAAGAATGCGGTAGCGTATCTGGATTGTAATAAAATCATGTCTCACACACACACCAGATATGAACTGACATTTGAAAAACGTTCCATAAATACAAATGCAACATTTGCATAGTATATACGCATACAAACAGTTTAATAAAAGTCTGCTGCGCTTCTATTCCATAATATAAGAATATCACAGACAGTGCGAGACGTGATTTCTGTTACTCATATTTCCACTGAGCATACAGAGAACTGAACGCGCACAGATACAGATGTGCTCATGGACAGTTGCGTATCTATTTGCTCACAGTGACCTCCTTAGGCCGTGGAGTGTAACTACAGGTTCAAACGACCCAATTAGCTCACCCACTATAAAACCCCAGGGCCGTATTCATGAAAAATCTCAGTGCTCCTAGTAACAAAATTCGAAGAAAATTCTTAGAGATGTGGGTGTTTCCTCTTAAAATTAAAGAAAATTCCTAGTAAAGAAAAAAAAGTAACCCTTAAAAGTGGTTTTAAGGTCTAAATTTGTTGGTAAACTACTTTTAAAAGGCTTTAGAGTTTCTTTAGCGGTGTAGAAAATTGACAAAACACGAAGAGGGAGAAGAAATATGTTGCACACAATGCATGACAGTGAGTTAATAAAACGCTACACATTAGATCGTGCAGGGATCATGTTTGTGACTCATCTTATTAGAAACATGCTAACATCTCCGACAGCCAGAAATGGATACATTAGCTACATTACCATCTTTGGAAACTGGAAAAAAATGCTACTATGCAGCAGTGATGATTTGGGTCTGTCACAACCTTCTATAAGCAAAGTGATCACACAAACAATTACCTTATTGTGTCGCTGTTCATTTATTATCAAATACGGTAAGTAGCCTACGACACTAACAGCATGGTAAATAAATAAAAAAATAAAGAATATATATACATTTACAATGTATATGTATACAATGTGTCTGTGTGTATAGTAAAACAGGAAAAATTACGCCTATAATTTCAAAGTGAAGGCTTATAATAGACCCTACACTTAAAAGCGCTCTTTTATTTCCTTCATTGACAACCAACCAATCAGTCTTCAAAAGGCTGTGTCATACCTAGCAACAGCGTCAGCCCATCTTTTTAACAGGGCTATAACATTTGGGTTAAACAGTAGAAATACTCAATTAATAAAAGTTTGTTTAAGCTATTAAAGAGATAATCTGACATTAGGAATAATGCTTGAATATGTCTGTATGCTCTTCTTATTCTGAACCATTGGGGGGGGAAACGATTAAAAAATAAATAAATAAATAAAAACAATCAATTATGTATAAAACTGACTTTAATTATTTAAATAACACGTCTTCATGATTGTTTTTTAACACTGATTATATTTTATGGAATTTAAAAAATGACGCTACAAAACAGTGTAGTGTGCTTCTGTTGTGCTTATTATGTCACTATTGCATTCTAAGAACGTCAGGGCAACCTCCAGCACCTCTCGACTCAGATTTTGGCTGTAGCGCTGCCTCACGCTGGACAAAATATGCAGGACATGGCATCCTTTCTCAGCATCTGCCAAAAAAAAAAAAAAACTGCATATGAGAAAGGTCCTCTACTCATGTATGAGTATATGTTTTGAAATAATGTTGCCTGCCTGTACATTATCTCATTATACTAATTATAAAACAAAATACAATAAATCAAGATTTACAAAAATTAATACTGCTTCAAATTGAAACTATAATTTGAAATGAAAAGAATATCAGTTATATAGTTTATTATACAAAATAATCTGACCTGCAGTGTCTGAACAACCAGAAACAAGTCTTCCAAACAGTGTAATAATATTAATAACATGACTAGTATGCAAAAAAAAAAAAAAAAAACTCACATTTTTCCCGTTTGGTATCCTCTCGTAAAACATCCTTGATCGCTGTGTGAAGATCTTTGTCTTGCTCTGTCACCTGAAGCAGCCAATGTACCGAAAATATAATTATATTTAAAACTAGTTTAAGACATTATATGTTATATAACATTTCTGTTGTGATCAAACCACATTAAATCTTATTTTAAAATCCCAGTGGTACAATCCTGAAATGTGTAGAAAGCATGTGTAGGAAGCAGATATTAAACATTATCCCTTTAATTTTGTTCAAAGTCTCCTGAGGTAACATTAACACTGTTTGTACTTGCTAAGAGGTGCGTGTAACCATCGCACGTACATTGTAGACTTCATCCTGGGTCCGTATTTTCCGGAATATTTGTCCCTCATCCTGGAGAACACTCAGAGTCTCTTTCAGAAGGTTTCGAATTTGTGTGGCAAATGACGTCCCGGGCTGATCTGACTCCTTCAGACAAAAAAAAAAAAAAGCATTATGACGGATGAGTCACTTCAACAATGAATCACATTTCTGTCATGCATCATTCAAAATTACCAATTCAGCCTCCCAAAAAACTTCCAACAAATAAAGAACATTTAAATAAAATGCAAATTCAATGCATGTTCTCATTTGACTACTAAGGAAGATATCGTTAGGCTTCTCATTAGTATACTTCTCATCACCATATGCTGTTGTCCTTGAAATTCCAGACTAGCAGCATCTCATAAAAGTGCTACAGACGATCACTCCCTGCTGCCATCAAACAGCACAACACATCCTCCCTGCCGTGCCCACCATAAGTTATTCCTGGCTCTTATATTCTGTTATACTCCAGCCAAGAGTAGTGACATTGAACAAGGACAGTTTACTTTGATAGCTTTATGCATTCATCTTTTGTGTATGCAAAATCTGCATATATCATTTCTATCTATCTATCTATCTATCTATCAGAGTATAACGGAGGTCAAGGTCAGGCCCAGTACCTGTTCTGCTGAAGAACTCTGGATCAGCGGATGCAAGAGGAACTCAACATCGTATGGACGAAACCTGGCAACCTCTTTCTCTAAGAAGAACTCCTTAAGGGTGAGAACGGCCCGAGATAGCAAATAGTGGAAACGCGAGGAACCACCTGCTCTGTAAATAAAATTTAGGAGCACAGAAAACATTTTTGTATTTTGTATATAAGGAGGAGGCAACAAAAGAGCAATGATATGTAAGTGCTATAACAAGTCTCAGTTAGCCTAATGCAGTACACGTAGCAAAGTTTTTTTTAATAAATAAAAAGAAAACAAGCGAGAACAGAAAAAGAATAGAGCAAGCTAGTCTTAGAGGCCTTTTTTAATATATGCATACATTTTTCCCTTCAACAGAATTAGGTTAATGTCACTGCAGCGTAAGATCTAAGATATCACAATCTTTCTGTCTGACTCACGCTGTGCCGCCCAGGTCATCTCCTGGCATCTGGAAGGGCTGATCATAGCACTTTCTGTACACCTGAGGCATTTCCAGCATACGCGATATCTGCTCTGCCATCACAGGGTCATCTACTTTATCTACACACAGAGTGATGATTACAGAAAAATAATTATAAATGAAACCATCTGTTTTACAAACAGCCTCAATCTAACTGATTAAACAAACTAATTATCTGCCAGAATAGCGTCTGAATCCCTGAACATTTGACTCACAGAAGGAAGTGGCGCTGATCTCCCTCGCATCCCTGGAGGTTTTGACGGTTCCTCGTACCCTCAGCAGGTCTCCGATCTCCAGCACAGTGCTCTTCTGTTCAGTCTCTTTCAGCCGTTTGAGTTCATCTTCAATGTTAAATCCTCTGGAGGATCCACTAGGATCTCTGGCTACATTAACATTAGCACTGGATTAGTACTTTTAATGGGTAAATGTCCATTACATATATTTTCCATAGCTTTTTATATTATTTTATTTTTGGTAATTAAATATTTACTTAATGGTACTAATGTTGTGTCAGAGTTTTCATAACTTACATTTAGTTGATTCTCCTTGATCACTGTATTTCTCATCTTTCCAACAAAGACAGTTTATGACACCAGTACTATCATCCACTGTGTGTTGAAGGAGAACAGACAAGAAAGTGTAAGACAAGTTTTTTTTCAGGTGCAGTCCTTGGTCACTTGGTTCCCAGGGCAAGATAGCACACAACCAAAAGCAAAATTACTAGTCAAGAGCTAATGTTTATGGAGGAACAAAGAAAATTTCCAACTTGACAGTGACCACCACTCTTTTTTTTGTGATCTATTTGATAACACATTTTTTTTTAACTTTATATTTTTAATTATATTTTATTTCATATTTTATTATGTTAACTACTTCAACTATATTTTACTACAATATTTATTATTTATATTATCGTTGCTTTATTTATTTTATTTTTTGAAATATATAGACCTAATAAGGCAATGCTAAAATGTTTACACTTTTATGTTTACATATTAAAACATAAATAAATAACATGTTTTTCCAGACCTCCATAGCAGTAGAAATCTTCTCTCTCCCTCTTGTAAACAACTGTCCCCAGTACATCCACCTTGAAGATTGGATGAGTCTTGTAGAAATAAACTCCTACAAAACATCACATTCACATGTCAAATATGGGAGCTTTGTGGCAACAGAGTCTTCTTATCTATACATTATTATTTAAAGACAGCACCTGACAAACTAACAAGTAGCTGACAAATATTGTGAACACTTTCCCACTTATGCAAAACAATAAGTTGCCGGAATACAGGTGTTTAGAAGAGAGTTTAGAAAAGTGCTGTAGTAGCCTATTTTTATTGTCTTTAAATACTGTATTTAAAGACAACTCCATTAAACAAAATGAAAGGGGCCAGGAGTTAGCTTCTTGATTTTAGGCTAACGTTACCAGGTACTTGTCTGGACTCTTTCATCTGTAGGATGTCAGTGATGTAGAGTCTCGAGTATGCGGAGAAGACGGGGTCCAGACCCCACAGCACAGACGGCAGCTCATCAGCATCAGCATCTCCGGGATTCACTGCCATCGGACATCACTGTGACAGCACAAAGTTAAGCACCGAAAACTAAGAGAAGCATAAACACGACAGCAAATCTCCGCGCTTCTGGGGTGACCTCGATTAAACTTAGCTTGCTTTACTAAATACCGCAGCAACAGGAAATAAACAATGCTGGAGCCTGATGAACCCAAGAAGTCATGTTTGTGTTTTTCCGCTCTCTGCGCAGTTGAGTCACTGCGCATATACGACGGAGCTCCGCTGAGCTCATGAATATTAATTAGGTTACGTGACAGGACGCTCGAGGAAGGCGACCAAGCTACTTCTATTAGCTAAATTTAGTCTACATAAATGTAAATATAGGGGAAATCAGCTTTGTGTTTCATTTTAAAGAAGTTCAACCATATCTAAAAAAAAAAATTAAAAAAAATCTTTTGAAAAAAAAGAAAAGAAAGCTGTAAAATGTGTTAGTATTTGTAAACATTTGAATTGTATGTTTTTATTTATTTGTTTGTTTGCGTTTTTGAACCAAATAATGTTGTTATCTGTAAATCTGATGGTCGGGGGGAGAAAATCATAGGCTCGCATATGCAAACGGTAAACGGGTGGCCAGACGATGGCGCCATGCATCTAGTGAAAGACGGGAGAGCGCCAAAGTTTATGACAAAAAGTCACAAATGGTGCGTCTTTTACAACTCAGTCTTTAGCAGATAGCTAAACCTCGTTTTCAGAATGAGTAACTAATTTAAGAAAAACTTGTGTTCCCTGACCGGGAATCGAACCCGGGCCGCGGCGGTGAGAGCGCCGAATCCTAACCACTAGACCACCAGGGAGCATTGTGCGTCGACACCTCGTCTGTCTTTTTGAGCAACAATATGTTCTCAAAGAATCGTAAAGGACTTTCAAAGAATACTTCAGAAGATAATCATCTCCCTCGAAAGATTTATTGGACTTATTGTCCAAAATACACTAATTCTCTTCTGGACTTTACAGATCAGTACGCCAGGGTCTTGTGAAACACTGTATTTTAAGATTTCGGATTGTTTTTCCTCTTTAGTTTTTACCATCCACAAGAGTCTTGAAATATGGGATAGAGATCTTTCTTTCCTACAGCTGTCCCCGTCACCCAATCTGGCCAAGCCAGATCCAAAAACCCTTTACAACCCAGCTAATAGACCTGGGCTGCGTTTTCCTAAAGCGTCGTAAGCCTAAATTGATGTATTTAGGCTTAAAATGCTTTTGGGAAACGCAGCCCAGGGGGTACCTTTTTTTGTGTGTGGTTCTAGACATTTACTTTTTCTCATTTCAGTTTTTTAAGCCCGTTTATGTGTTTTGAATGTGCTGAGTCAGACCTGTAAAACTGAGAGAAGTGCTGACTCATCCTACCTTTGAGATTCCTTTGTAAAACTGTCCCATTATTCCAGACAGAGATGGACAGTTTCTTCCTCGTCTCAGCAGAGGTGTGTGTCAGGTCACTGTAAAATCGTAAACAGTGATAAAAGACTGATATTTGCAAGAAGAGTGATAGCTGCATCTGATGGGATTAGAGTGCATAGAAATTGGCCATAAATGCAGCTGTCAGATATTGATGTGAACTCACTGAACCAAAACTCGCAAAGCCATATATTATGCAATACCATTAAAATAATCATCACGGTACGATAAAATAGTCAGACTGACTCAAATAATAACTAGTGCACTCAAGAAACACACACACAACAGATAAGTTATCATCGAGGAGTATAATATCTGTTTTATTAGCCTACTATTAAGGCAATTATGAGCTCTTTTAGAGACAGTAAACCATTTAATACTGATCTGAAACCTGTTCGCTGTAGCCAAACTTCTGAAAATAAGACAAAATGTGTCATGGATGATAGCTTTCTATGCATTTTCGAATTGTGTGACGTAGCCATCATAGTCCATAACCTGACCTTTGGACAGAAAAGTTAGGGCAGATTAACAGTCAATACAAAGAAGAGGTCAAAGAGTAACTGTTCACGTATTGATCACATTTTCCAGAAGTGCAAAGCGGTCAATTTGTTCTCTGATTGCATGTAGGATTGGTCTGTGTCAAGCTGACCTACTCGAAATACTGTTTTAGGCAAGATGCAAAAGTTTTCAGATGCCTTATGAGCAGCATTAGTAGGAATAGTTCAGTTTGTATTATTTACTCACCCTCATGAAATTTCAAACCAGTTTACTTTAGTTCTCCAAGGAACACAAAAGGTGAATTGCAACAGACAAAAACACCATAAAAGAACTATAAAAGTAGTCCATGTGACAATATACAGTATCAAAAGTCTTCAAAGGTCATGCAAAAAAGTACCTGTGATATGAGGGTGAGAAAATGACAGAATTTTTTTTTTGGTTTTTTTTTTTTGAGTAAACTATTCCTTTTAAGTTTGATTTATAGTTTAAACCTGTATTAATCACATTAAAACTAAATAGCCATTGCTTTTATGCTGAGTCACTAAAACAGTTCTAAAACCCAACTCTTTTGGGTCAAAGTGTTTTTAACATTTTGTAGGCCTACAAAACCATTAAATTGAGCATTAAATGGAAATCCTGTGGCAGGTAACTGTCTCTGTTGGAGGTTTGTCCTATCCCAGCAGTACCCGCTGGAGCCTGTCTGCAGGGACGCTGTTCTCCTCCTCTGACTCTGCGTCGCTCTGTGGGTTTGAGCTGCAGGGAGAGGAACACTGCGGCGAACAGAGGTAATGCATAAGCGGCAGGCGGTACTTCCCACAGAAATCCACAAACTTGATGTGCCTCACACATGAGTCAAAGTAAACACCTAGAGGGCATGATGGCAGAGATATAGAGAAATGTGAAGAGGTGGACAAATATTCAACATGTCAAAGACAACAATAAAAATCTGCAACTTTGTCAACCTATGAAGTTTATAGTTAAGAATCAGTCAAAAGCAATTGACCCTTCGAATGGAGTTTGATTGACAGGTGATCTGACCAATCATAATGCCGAATCTGCCTTTTTTGTCCAACAAACAAACCAGACAGGAGAGTATATTAACGTTGGTGGACTTAAACTTGAAAAATAGTGCATATAGACGTCTTTCCACGGTTGAAACAAGATACCTTCTGATGTTCGTTCATGTTTATTTCATAAAATAACTAGTAAAGAGGAAGAGATGATCGGTTCACCTGCCGCTTGAACTGAGGCGCTACAGTGATCTGTCACGACACTTTAAAGAGCCACAAAACTTTATTTATTGTGAGAATTTCTTAGAAAATGACAAAGCTGACACTTTGTTTCATACCTAAAGTAGCCTGCTCTGTCTTGTCTGTTGGCGTGTTGTCAGTTTTCACTTTGCTCCGCAAAGTATTTTTCACTGCGTGAGAACATGATGTGTGGCGCAAGAGCGTAATGGCTTGTCAGACATAGCAACAGTAACTAAAGGAGCGGGTCTTAGTGAAGGGTCAATTGTTGTATAATGTTGATTACAATTACATTTAATCATTTTGCAGATGCTTTTATCCAAAGCGACGTTGCGATTGACACAAAAATTCCCTCTTTGTAAAGAAAAGCATAAATTTGGGTTATGTTAAAATTCCAACTTTCAACAATTTAGTTGCAAACTTGTGCACGTTAACATGATTTTAGCATTTAAAAAATCACTTACTTTACAAAGCCCCTAAAGGAACCTTTGCAAAAATAAAATAAATCCATTGACTTTTGCATGCGACCTAGAAAAGAAAAAATTACTAGCATGGAAAATTTATCGCGCGAACACAAAAATTTCACATAAGCATGCGAATGTTTCACATAAGTACGCAGAGGCTTCACATGCTCGTGCAAAAAAATTTATTTGTAGGCAAAAGTCTGATTTTTATTATATATTTTTTTAAGTTCTCTTTTGGTGTGTCATACTAATCTTTTCTGTGTAAAGTTATACTACAAGCACTTGCGCTACTTCCGACAACAGTCCAAATGTAGACAGCCTCGAGCTGTAACAGTGTAACATGAAGATGAAGTAATCAACATTATACCACAAATCCCATCAGTTGAGGTAACTGGTACTGAACCCAGTATATTCCTTTAATTAATGTGTAATGTAGTGTAATTAATGCACGATGCTATCTAAAGCAAGGTTATCCTCACAGGATATAGATTATTTTTTACTGTTATCCTAAATATGTCTCTTTTTCATAGATTATACAGCCTTATTGTCCTCCCTACCTGCACACTTTGGGTTGGGACATTCGCTAGCCAGGTTTAAATAATGGATCATATTGGACGGTAGGTCACACGAGCTGAACGGAAGGTTCTGGGACTTGATGGTGCGTCCTGCCAGCTCCATCAGGGATGGAGGGTCGTAGGTCATATCCTTGATGAAGCGCACAACAAGTGGGTTTCCACGCAGACTGAGCTCTTGCAAATGGACGAGGCTGAGGATCTCACGAGGGAGGAAGGTAAGCAGGTTGTTGTGGAGACTGAGAGAGAGCAGGGAGTGTAGTCTGCAAGGACAGAAATCAGATCATACCATTAAAAAATATCACATAACTGCCTGATTTAACAACATACAGTAAGTAACAAAAGATCTCACTTGTTGAGCTGGGGTGGAATGCTTTGGATGCGATTGTCACATAGAACCAGGTATCTCAGACTGTGGAGGTTAGCCACCTCAGGTGGGATGGAGGAGATGAGGTTTCCTCCCAAATACAGCATCTCTAGACTGTAGCATCACATAACAGAGGTCAGAAGTTGAAGACCCATGACTTTAAAAATCAAAGTTTTGTAGCTTTTAGTTTGTGTTAGCTTTAAGGCTAGTTATAGCGTATGCTAACATACTCCTACAAATTGACAAAACAAATTTTAGCAGATTTACTACCTGGAAAATTGCACAAAATACTAATTTCTCATCTTGCCAAAGGGGGTGTGTTTAAATCTTAAATAAAAAGCCTGAATGAGAATGTGCCCGTTTTTAAACGTGTATATTAATATGGGAAAAGCTAAAGTGAAATTACTGTAATGTAGAGGTGAGCAATCATACAATGAGGATAAAAAGGAGTCAGGCTTGTAACCTGAAGGTTGCCGGATCGATTCTCGCGCCGGCAGGAATTAAAGGTAGGGATTGTGAATGAATAGCACTCTCTCCACCTTCGATATCATGACTAAGGTGCCCTTGAGCAAGGCACCGAACCCCTAATCTTCTCTGGGTGTGTGTGTGCATTTGTTCACCACTCACTGCACTTGGATGGGTTAAATGCAGAGCACTAATTTCGAGTATGGGTCACCATACTTGACAATATGTCACTAACTTAACTTAAAACACATAGGGGGAAGTTCAGAGTTAATCTACTGTAAATACAGAATTTAGCAATGCCATTATGAAACAGGAAGATCTACTTTTAACTTTCTAGTAGGTTTAAATAAAACCAGAGATCATTAACTTAAGAGTAAACAGACTGTTATGTCAAGTACTTAAGCAGTTCTCCCATTCTATTGGTTAGTCTTTTACCCAAACCAACCAACCCCATGCATTCAACTGCTGTTTTGTAACACTGATCCAAGCCAGATGCAAATCTGTACAAGGATCTCAACAGCCCTCAAGAGATACAGTTGAAGACCCATGGCATTAAAATCTAATTTTTGTAGCTCTTAGCTTGTGTTAGCTTTAAGGCTAGCTATACAGTATGCTAGCATACTCCTACAAGTTGGCCAAACAAACGTGTATGAGTACACTAGGTATAAAGCAGTGTATATTAGGGATATTACAGTTAACTTGAAATAATAAAAAAATAAAATAAAAAAATAAAAATGTTAGCTAACAATAAATTTTAACTATCTAATACATTTGTATGTTTTTATTACTTTTATTTTTTAATGCTGACAAAGCAACTTTTCTCATTTTCATTTAGTGTTCATGTACTAAAATAAGTAAAACTGGAAAAATAATTGTAAAAAATATTTTTTAAAATGGCAGAACACAATAAAATTATGACATGGTACTATGTTATGCCATAGTAAAAAATGAACACCTGTGTATTTATTGTTATTATTATTCATGTATTTATAATAATCTATCAGAATAAACGGTCTGTTTTTTAATTATTTATTGATTTATTTTTATTTTGTTGTTTGGGTCATCGTATTAAGAGACAAAGAAACAAACTCATACCTGGTCAGGCTCTCTATTTCTGCAGGGATATTCTTCAATCTGTTTCCTCCAAGTGACAGGGACTGTAGTGTGGTCATTTTGAGAAACTGCATGGGAATGTCCTCAAACCTGTTCCCACTCAGATTCAGAGTCTCTACCTGCATGCGTTCAAACTCCTTAGGGAACGAGGACTCATTCAGAAGATTGTTCTTTGCTACAAACGTCTTTAGGTTTGCTAGGCGCATAATGTCATCTGGTATGACTGTGAGCGCATTATTGCTGATATCCAGATATTCCAGGTTGGAGAGAAAACAAACGGAAGGTGGAAGAAACGATAAACGATTGTAAGTGAGATGCAGCTGCTGGATTTGTTGTCTTTTTCTGTCCGTGAGATGATCCAAGCTCAAGTCGTCCAGATGCAGACGCGACAAATATAAAACAGAACACTTGTCGTCCATGCTTGGGAAACGAGCCATATGGACTAATTAGTACAGCAAAATAATAAAATAGGAATACAATAAAGCAAAGGATCACACTTTTTAAGGGTGCAACAATCTAAAAGGTTATCGCCTCGGAATTCTTGTCTTGATTTATAATCCATACACATATAGCCTATTATATATAGATGATCCTCTTTGACTAAACTGACTGAACTGCAGCTGTGAGAAGTGCGATCCCGAGTCCTGACCGAAGACTTTGGTTTTATCTGTACTGGAGTGCGCGCATGTGTCACGCGGCACGCCTCCTGCAGTCAGTGGTTGGTCATCCAGGGTCCAAACATGATGCAAGTTTGCTCCGTCTCAAGGCTCTTATGCGACCCTGCACGTCGGTGTTGCCAGACGTACGATAATTATCGTATTTGTTCGATAATTTTGACCTCTGTACGATCTATAATGAAAAAATAGTTTTCAGAATTTTTTGACACTTCATATAATGGCAGTTGTAATCATGGGGCTTCTATACTCGTGCACAAATAGTCTCATTACAGACGCTTTAAATGGGCTTGTGCACATATGGGGTGTCCAATAGGTCGATCGCGATCAGTCTATAGCAAAAGGCAATGCTGGTAGATAGCACATCATTTAAAGGGTTAGTTCACCCAAAAATGAAAATTAGTCCATGTTTTACTCACCCTCAAGGCATCCTAGGTGTATATGACTTTCTTCTTTTTAAAAGTAGTACACAAATAAAGTGCATCCATCCATATTAAAACGTGCCTCACACGGCTCCGGGGGGTGAATAAAGGCCTCCTGTAGCAAATCGATGCGTTTTTGCAAGAAAAAATCATGTCAATATCAATATTTGCTGCGACGCACTGCCCTGCTCGCTTCCGGTGTAGACACGATGTTATTTATCTATTGTGGTAATTTGCAGGCCGTGTCAAAAAGTTGTTATTCTAGATAATGTTAGTCTTGTGTACGATAACTTTCTTCCAAATAGGATAATTTTGAGCTTCTGGTACCATAGTTTGACATTTCCAATCTGGCAACACTGTCGCACGTGTAGTTACCCAGATAGCAGACCAACACTGAATCAACATTGAATCAATGTTGATGCATCAATCAAATTATCATTGAATCAATGTTGAAGTTTATCATTGATTTTTCATCAGGTTTGCACCCTGGAATAATGTTATTTCAACGATGAAAAATCAATCAAAAATCAATCAAGATGGTCATAAAATCAACATTTCTTCAACGTAAATTAAATCACTTATTTAACATTGAATCAACATAGAAACATTATCAAATCAATCCTGCTTTTTACTCCTTTCAAATCAGAGAACATGCAGTACTGCAATTAATATGGTTTTAAAATAAAAGTCACTCATAATAAACAACATCAGTCAGTTTACATGCAAAAATATTTATTTTTGCCCCCGCACTATTTGAACAGGAAATTAACATTATATTCAAGTAAAACATGTGATTCTTTAAAAAAAAAAAAAAGGCTTAAGCCAGAACTAGGCCTTAAATTAGGATACTTAAACAGCTTTATGCAATAAATAAACATTACTGGTGTGCATCTTGAGACAGGCAATGCCAATGACATTAAGATCTGTCAGAGCAAGTTATTTTCAGTTAAGACTGCTCAAACATGCATTTTAGTCTGGGACTAGCCTTGTGAAACTGGGAGACAGAGCTTAAAATACAATTTACATACAGAATATGGTCAAATGAATGACAAAGTGACTTAATTACATGGAACAGTTCATTCTGAATTTATAAAGCAAATGCCAGGAGAAGAGCCTGTAAAACTGACACATATAGGCTAACAAATGCAAACTGCATCTGCAAAATGGAAGTAAATGCAAATGAAAACTCACCATCAAAGGCAGAAACACTAAAGTACTACAGACTGAAACATTACCAGTTTGCTGTTTAGGACTTGAAGCTTTCATGGATTGAAGCTACTTTTCTGATTCAAAAAAGATGTCTTTACTCCTCATTAAACGGATAGTCTGATGAACTCAGGGCTTTCCACCACAAGGCAATGCCCACAAGCCGTTCAGGACCACAACCGAGCCATTTTTGCACCGTCACAGCAGGCCTCCTCTTTCTCGGCTCTCCCTTGTTGTTGATAGGCATCTAAAGTATAAAAACAAACAGGATGTTAAAACTGCACAATGTTGTAAAACATTTG
The DNA here is from genome assembly GCF_012432095.1 of Onychostoma macrolepis. Classification (NCBI taxonomy): domain Eukaryota; kingdom Metazoa; phylum Chordata; class Actinopteri; order Cypriniformes; family Cyprinidae; genus Onychostoma; species Onychostoma macrolepis. Next base: position 15,647,021 of record NC_081155.1, read on the forward strand.
ATTAGTAGTAGTGTATAACTGAAAAAAGGTGGGTCCAAAGTATTTGGAAATGTGACTTAATGTACTACAAAATTAAGTGCAAATTGAAATTTGATAAAAGGTTTACATTCAAGCTAAAACATGGTGAATTCAAATTTAAGACTATTTAATTTTAATATGGAAATTAAGCACCTATAGACATACGTATTATTTTGAAACCCTTAATATAAAGCATAATATAAAGAGTGTGCTTAGAATAAACAGATGAACATAGTTATCTTTAAAGTTATCGCTCTTGGTCTGAACGGGCCTTAACCCTTAATAATCATATTAGGCCATTTTGCAATTCCTGTTTTTTTTCTGTCTCCAAATTTAAGACCTCTTGAAAACATAACTAAGGCTTTTCTCATTCCATTTAAGATATTTAAGACTTTTAATGGATTTAAATTTGATCAAACTGATTTTAAGACCAAAGGACCCATGTGGAGACTTACCATGCACATCTTGGAGCCTGGTGTCTCTAAATGAGTTTTTTGTTGTTGTTGTTCATGCTGATCTTTCGGTCTCCTACTGGCCAGTTCATCTGAGAAGCCGGCTCAATGGTTAGAGTACAGCCCAGCATCCTAATATATGCCTCAACTGATGCTCCTCCAACAGCAAAACAGCCAACCTATAAGTGTCAGGAACATATATTTGCACAAAACATGGATAGGTTACAAATAAATATCATGGGAATGTAGTTTCCATGTTGAATGAAAAACATGCTTTTATCAATAAATAAATAAAAACAAAAATAAATAAATCTTAATGTAAATTACCATCACACATCTGTCATCTTCACTTTGAGGAATCCGCTCTGGTAGCTGCGTCTCATGAAACAGACCTCCAGACACTAGTTCAGCCAGTATTCCAGTCACTTCAGAATAAACAATGGAAAAGCATTTTGAGAAAAAAAAAAAAAAAAAAAAAAAACACACAATATATCAACAACTTCTATGATACACAGCGTTCATTTTTCATAACCGTTAGTGTAGTTTCTCAGCTCCAGTCCTCAGGCCCCCCTCCCAGAATGTTACAGCTGAACGAACCAGGTGTTTTAATTAGAGAGAAATGGCTTGAGGACGGGAGATGAGACTATAACTCTTTTACCATTTACTGCTGCAGCTTAAATAAATAGCTTAAAATGCCTCTTTTACAAAATAAAAGATTGTATTAACATTAAGATGCTTTAAGACATATATTTTGTACATTTAATAATGACTTGCCTTTTATTATTAACCTTGATCCAGGAGATTCCATCCTCTGACCTAGATTTAAAAAGGTAAAAGTAAAAGTTAAGAGTATGCAACACCTGTCACAGGTAACAATCAACAGAAATTCATTCTTACCTGATGTGAGCAAACCAAGGAAATGTCCCTCTGATGGGCTACAAAAGGGAAAATGAAGAATGAAAACATAGCTTAAAACATTAGGTTAACCAAATATTGGTTGTAATTAGTTTTGTGTCTTCTTTACTGTTATACTGGAGAAAAAAAAAAAAGTCACCCCCACCTTGGATGACCTGAGCTTTGATTTGATTGGCGGTTGGCAGCCAGCTTTAGCTGCATTACTGCCACCTGATGGACTGGATTGTGGCGCATGAAAAAACCCTCTGAATTCTCTCTATTCTCCTTAGATTCATTAAATGTATGTAAATTTCACATGATTTAAGTCTAATAATTATAATGAATATATAAATTATAAATAATATAAATATAATTATAATGAATATATAAATTATAAATAATATAAATATAATTATAATTTAAATGTTTAATTATAATTTTAAAATAAAAATGTTTAATTTAAGTTAATGAACTGGATGACCACAAGAATTATAAGGACATTCATTGGAGCATTTAGTCATTATCAGTCTCTGGCTGAATGTACTCCTCTAGCTAGCCAAAAACAGGTAATGAACACATTACTAATGTAAAAACATTACTACTACTGCTGCTAATAATAATAATAATTATAATATCCAGCTGGTTTATCTGAGTTCTGTCTAATGCTCACAGTTCTTTGTTAATCCACACACCCATCAGACAGTTTTATTTATTTAACGGTGCTGCTAGTGGTGACAAGTTTACAAAATTTGCAGAATTTGTTGTTTGATGAGCATGTGCTCACTAGGAAAATGTACCATATTTAAGTGCTGAATGAGGGATTGACAGTCTAAAGTTTCACCAGTGAAATGCTGACCAAAAATCAACATTGATTCAATATTTGTCTTTTCAACACTGAAAAGCATTGAATTATCAACATTGATCCAATATTATTTAGCATTGAATTTTCAACCTCAACCAAAATGATGATTCTGATGGAATTTCAACATTGAATCAATGTCACCCTGCTATCTGGGTAGTGCCTTTTACATGCAAACCTGTTGACATTCAACAGGTCAGCTTGTTTTATGAGCAATAAATGCATAAATCCACTGGTAGATAGATCATAAAGGCATTTGAGGTACAGTAGGGCTTACTCTTTTTATCAGCATGAGCCAGGGCTTATACTTAAGTCATAACAGTTTGTGTAGTTATAAAACTACATGTAGTCATATTTTATACAAAATGAAAAAGTTAGTGTAATTAAAAAAGTAGCAATTAGCTAAGACTAAGCAATAATAATTTTGATTACACAATAATGCCAGTATATACTGTACACGGTATACAATCAGACATGCCCATTACTTGATTAAAATTGGCCCTTTCTTTTAAGATTATTGCTTTATAGTTTTATTGATTGATTGCCAATTAAGGTTAATAGACAACATAGATGATTTATAAATAGCTGTAGTATTTCCCTGCTGAAAACAAAAACCCTGTTTAAACCAACCTGGTTTGCTGGTTTAAGCTGGTCTTAACCAGTTTAAAATATCCCCTAGCCCAACCAGCTGGGGAAAAAAATTAACAAACAGATCAACCTGACCAGTTTTGTATGTTCTGAATTCATTCTGATTTTATTAATCCAAAGTCATCACAAAATAATGAGGGATTCCTGTTGACATTATCCAATCCCTGGCTTTTTGAAAGGTGAAGTAAATTCTACACTGTACATAAGATACTGTATGTCATATTACAATCATCAAAATTGTGATAAAATTTATAATTATTTCACAATGCAAAAACCTTTTTGATGTTAATGGTCTTTATACAAAATATATTTTCATATTTTCTGTTAACTTTAAGGTAAAAATGAACACATTGCCTTATAGAAACATTAAAATTACACTGAATGTTTAAAAAATACTATTACAAAAAGGTTTGCAGTAATTTACACTACAGATACAAATCATACAGACTCTTTTATTGTCCCATACAAATAAAAAAAGACTATATCAAATACCAGAAGAGAAGACACCTTTGAATACATCAATAATTAATATAATAAACTAAACAAATGAAACTTTCTCTCTCTTTCCATTCAAACACAGGTTGATTGAAGCTGAAATCTGGGAAAAAGTTCATCCCTCCTCCTGAATTACTCCTCAGACTTTTTTAGTGGCCATTTTCATCTTCTCCATTGTTTCCTATGGAGGGAAAACAGTTAAAAAGTCACACATTTTATTTGCTTTAGGTCCATGAAGACCCAGCCAAACAAAACAGACATCAGGAAGGAAAGTTTAGACACGGTATGTTAGGGCAAATGCACATCCCATCACACTTAATCAGTGGTGCCCTTTAAGCAGGACATGATGTTATTTGTCAATACTCAATGTTTTCGAACATTACACTCAGTCCCAACCTGATGTTTATTGAGTTCAGCCACTCGGCGAGTCCACTCCTCCTCCGTCATCTCCTGATTATTTCCCTCCATTTCCTCAAGCGCAGGTAACTTATTTGAACCTGCAGTGAGAGAAAGGACAGAAAGTCAGACCACATTCCACAGAAAAAAAATCTAATTTCATCCAGCTTTGCTGTTCAAATCCCAGCCTCAACCCCAGCTGCAGAAAAACCAACAGCAATATCCCAGGTTTTAGCTCACCATCACAAATAACAGCAGTGCAGACCCAGTTCCCGCAGGCACAAACGCAGCGGTTACATTCCATTTGAGTCTCAGCACCATCCTCATATGTCTCGTCCTCTAAGGCACACTCTAAAAATGTGTAATGGCACTCAATACACATATTTTGCAGGCTATATGTTCATACACAGGTCTATAAATGTATTATACTAGAAAATGGAGCGAGTGGTTGTGGATCTTACTCCTCTCTGGAGGGTTGAATCCAGGCCTGAGGCAGTTCAAGAACTCATCGAAGCTCAGTTTCCAGTCGGCATTCTCATCAGACAGCTCAATGAGGGCATCCACACACAGACTCCTGCAGAACACACAGTCACCACTGCTTTTAATATTTTATTGCATCTTATAACATTCTGTTGACATTCTGTCATCCAAAATTGCTACTGGAATAACTACTACCCTTTAAAATAAAATTCTCAGCATTATTTTAGTGTCATATAATAGCTATCTGTGGTTCTCTTTCCTGGTAAAGGACATCACAGAATGTACAATGCACACTAATGTTTAAAAGTTTGGGATCGGTAAGATTTTAAAATATTTTTGCAAACAGTGATGGCAAAGCTGAATTCAGAGCAGTCTTCCGTATCACATGATCCTAATATGCAAATTTACTGCTCAAGAAACATTTCCATTATTTCTATCAATTTTGAAAGCAGTCTGCTTAATTCATTTTACATTACGCGATACGTTGGTTCTTTGATGAATACAAAGTTCAAAATAGCAGCATTTATTTGAAATGGGATTCTTTTGTAACCATATAAATGTCTTTACTGTCACTTTTGATCAATTTTATGCATCCTTGCTGAATAAAAGTATACATTTCTTTAAAAAAAAACATACTACCCCCAAACAGTATAACAGCAGTTTGCAAACAGATAGCATGTCTGCTTTCTAGCCGTCAAGGCATTTGATCGTTCACAAAATTATAAGAATAAGCTCCAATTAATTTTCCTCTCTATTAAGCGTTCTACATTCAATCCTAATTCAATTCAAATTCCAATGCCTATGAAATATCTCACAGAGAGAGCTTACAAACGAAAAAGGACTTCCATGTTATAATGTGGTACAGATTGGACAGTAATGGACTATGTACTGAAATATTGTGTTAAACAGCCAAACAATTCTGCATTTGTATTACAACCTGCAAACTGTATTACGTATATATATATTGGCCATTGAACACCCTCATCTCTAGATATCAGTATCAGCACTGACCTTTTGAAGAACTCATATCGGTCGGAAGACCACTGGAACAGTCACAGTGGTGAATCTCGTGGGGTCTTTATCAGATTTACTAAGTGATGGATTTTGCGCCCATTTTTATTGACCAAAATAAAATGCAACTTAAATGCCGAATGCACAAAGTAAAAACAAGCTGTATTTGATAGCAATATCTTGTTTTGTCTTGTGAGAGTAAATTGTAAGCATACTGAAAGACTTGCTTGCGCTTCGGTCAGAGGACAGTGAGGTCATAATCATTACGTTTAATAGACTAGCCCAGAGATATATCGGTTATCAAAAAGATTTTCAGAATCTTCAGATAGAAATTATCAGAAGCGGCTGTAAAGAAGAACTGATAGAAGTATTGACACAGATAGTGCCGAGTATAAAGAAAGTGCTCAGGTTAATAAACTTTACAACTGTAAACTGTCTCTATCTACAAATGACACACTTTCATCAGTTTATCTGATTTGTGCAGGTCAAATGATTAAACAAAAAACAAGATTGTAAGTCATATAAGATGGAGATGAACCAACAAGGGCAAGAGAACATTATATACTTGATAGAGTATGCCTATTATGAATATTATATCTGAATGCATGTGAGAGATTTTTTTATAGATGTATTGTGAAACTAAACTAAAATTAAGGTACACTTTTTCCACTGTAAAAGCCATTTACACCCCCCCCACCACAATTTTATTTAAAGAGACTTTGTATTGGTGTGGGTGTGTGTATGCGTGTGTGACCTGAGTAGGCGGTTGTTCTCCTCCTCAGCATAAGGAGATGTGACATTTATTGCAGTCTCATTATGTTGAATGAACTTCAAGAGTTCTGTTGAATCCAGCTGAGCATCTCCATTATCATAGTTCTGTTGAAACACGAACAGCATAAAATAAAAGTGTGAGACACACCAGCATTTCTGATGACAAATGCATTGTGTTCAATGAATCAATATGTTGACACACACACACACACACACAAACACCTGGAAGTATTTGAGGAGGACGTCTGAGAAGTTGGATCCTTTCGAAAACCAGCCGTCAGGCTCCACCTCAGACTGCAGCCATTCAATCACACGACTCCTCAACTCATTGCGGTCCGTAAGGTAACAAACAACTAAATAATCAAACAAATAGGCCCAACATGTTACAATTGCACTATACATCTGAAAACTAAGTAAATTTATGCCCTTTCAAAACATATTGACCACCATCTTTGACCCAGTCAGACTCTATTTGAATAGATAATGATTAAAATGAAAATTAATGAATGAAAATACATTCTAGAAAAATCAAGAAAATATAATCCTTTGTTTTCAATCACTATCTACTATTAATAATTTTAAGTAATTTTTAGTCCTGTATTACATATTCCATCCAAATAAAACTGCTCAGTAAATACACTCGAGTATTGAATGTTATATGGTAGACTCTAACAATAAAAAGGCATAATTCCACATTTAAAAAAAAAAAAAAATATTGAATGATAATCAGTTCTCAACCTAACAGATGTATGTTTACTCACTTGGGCTGTTGGTGACTTTTTCCATTTTTTTCTCTAAACGAGAAGAGACAGAAACCAGGTCAGTGAGTTTTATCAACACCTGAAAACAGAAGCTGCCTTTTCTGCAATGTTCTTAAAATATTTTGCATATTTATGTATTCAAATGTGGCAAATTGTGGTGACATTTCTGAGAGGAAATGGCTGCAATTATTTAAATTCCTAGGCTACAATGACATTTCCCATTAACATCTATGCTAGTGGTTCGAGGTGAAGCATCTACACATACTCATCATTGAAATGGTAAGGTCTGTTTTATATATTGTAGTATTCCATGAATGCAACTATGCAAACACTATAAACCTGTTAAATGGAGAGCACATACACACTTACCTTTACAATGTCCATCATGGGCTACCTGAACTTTGAGTCCGGTGAGACAGGCATCACGATGCAGCTCACAGTGATTACGGTATGTCTTCCCATTACTTCCACAAACTGGACGCTTATGGGGTTTACATTGCTGATCAAGACACACACACACACACACACACACACATTGAAATAAGTGTACATTCATGAGATCCATGTCATTTATTTCAGTTGTTCTCAACTAGTGCATGTTGAATCAAAGAAAATGGGTCATGGGTCTGTTATAACAGAAAAAATAATTTTAAAATTAAAATAATAATATGACAATTAACTATGAGCATATTTGAATAGCAAGCAAATAAATAAATAAATAAACTTTTGAAATGGTAAAAACTCATTTCATGTTTTGTTGTTTAAAGGCTGTGTGTCCAATACAATTCATCTGTTATTTTAATATGAACTAAAAATAATAGCCTACAATATCTGATCCAGTGTTTGTTGCAGGATAGTAAATTACAATTCTGCTGTTATTTATATATTTGTGTGTGTGTGTGTGTGTGTGTGTGTGTGCACTTGTACAGCTATCTTTGTGAGGGCCGGTTTGAGTTTTAGACCATCGGAGTGAGGACAATCTTGTAAAGTGAGGACATTTTGGCCGGTCCTCACTTTCTGAGACCCCTTTAAAGGCCTGTTTGAGGGTCAAGACTTGGTTTTAGGGGTCAGGTTATAATTGGGTAAAGGGTAGGTTTAGGGTAAGGGTTTGGGTGAGGCACTTAGTTCTGAAGGTTAGGGTTAGGGTAAGGAGCTAGTGATTGCATTGTGTCAATGTATGTCCTCACAAAGATAGCTATACAGAGTTGTGTGTGTGTGTGTGTGTGTGTGTGTGTTTTCCTGTCATGTTTTAACGTTACTGATTTTCCATATTGTTGTGTTGTTGCATTTCAAGGATATTTTTGTTTACTTGTGTATGATCAAATATTTTGGTAGGCTACTTGTTGGGTCACCACTTGATGACCAAAAATTAAAACCTATGCCATGAAAAACACCTAGTTTGTTTATAAAACAGTAAGGGGCAAATGTGGATGATAATGCCACAGTCCGTAATAAGGTTGCCAATACTTGTAAACTGTTCCTGCAGGTTTATTTATTATGCTTAACTGAAATGTTTGCATTGAAAAACTTATTCTGTATTATGTAGGCTGTTTCTTTGACAAAGAAAGTAAGAAAGAATATTACTATACATTGATTTTCATGGGTAAAATATATATTTTAGGTATGGGAGTGGCAATTAGAGTTATGGTAGTTAGTTTAATTAATCATTGGGATGCTTTAGTACTAGTTTTGTAAAGCAGATCTGGCAACCGTGGTGGGAAAGGCAGCATGTGAATGGGTTTTTTCAGAGTCCCGGTGAATGTGTGGCTGAATACAATGACTCACCTCAATACACAGACAGCTTGGTTCTCCTTTCTCTGTCACAGCACATTCTCTCCCAGCTCCACAGAACACATTGGCACAAACTTTACTTTTACTCCTTACCTCCTGCACAAAACACAGACAGAAACAGAGAAATGTAAGTAGGTCTACAGTATTATCACATCAAACAGCGTTTCCAGGATCTTTTCGATATGACAGTGACATTTAGTGTTGTACTTTGGCTAATCCCATTTTTATCGGTAAAGGCGGAAAACATGCACATTTTAGACGTAACCACAAGATGGCAGGCTATACTTAACATAATGGTGCACTGGGTCAGGTCTAACAAAACCTGAAGCAGAACTGTTTATTTATTAATAAATGATAACCACCATGCTGTTTTCTTTATTGGGTAACATCCAAATAACAAATGATACACTGACCCACAGTCGTACAAAAGTGGAGGTAACACTTTATTTTGATAGTCCACTTTAGACATTCTACTAACGGTAAGTAACTTTGCAACTACATGTCAACTAGCAGTCATTAGAGTATTAGTAGACTGTCTGCTTAATAACTTCTAACACTTTATTTTGATGGGTCCACAACATACAACATACTGACTATCAGAAACTTTGCAAGTATATGTCAACTTATTCTACTAACCCTAAACCTACCCTACTGAGAGTTAGTAGACATGTAGTTACAAATGAATGAGAATTAGTTGACATGTAGTTACATAGTTACTTATAGTTAGTAGAATGTCTAAAGTGGACTATCAAAATAAAGTGTAACCAAAGTGGACTTTATGCACTCTTGTCCACCATGTTTTCCAGAGATGGCAAAAGTGCACACATCCTTCACTCAAGTAGAAGTACAGATACTCATGTTTAAAAATACTTTGGTAAAAGTAGAAGTACTGGCTACACTTTTTTACTCAAGTTAAAGTAAAGAAGTATTGGCTTTGACATTTACTTAAGTAAAAAGTACTCATTACTACTACCTGTTTTAGTGACGCTGGTAACGGGACCTCACGTCATATTGACACATTAATACAAAATAACTTACATTTAATATTTTGTTAGCTAATGAATGTATCATGGCTGAACAACCACCATGTAGAACAGGGCAGGACTGGGACAACATTTCAGGCAAGGAAATCTCACACTCATCCAGGCCATCCCATACACCCACAACAAATTCTGAAACCACGAATAACCCTTTTTTTTTTGTATGGCCATCACATTTTAAAAAAGAGGTTAGGCTGGGGCCATGCAAAATAATTAAATGTGCTCCACTGAACTTCACCTTCACTTCCATTTTCCTTTTCAGTCTCTTCATTTTCCACGATATCTCTCTACATCTTACTTTGTGTGTGTTTACTTTTTTTCCACTAATTTTCTTGAACCTGTCAATTTTCCCATCAGCCATCTGCTATTATGAACAGAACTGTCTCCACTCTCCACCCTGTTGCAAAACAACCACCTCATTGTATTCTGTTTGCAATAACATAACTTTTTTTAGTTCAATTTAAAGTATCGCATTATGACCATGTGTTGTTGTTCCATCTTATAATGACTTAAATAGATTTAGCCAAACTATACTTTTAAATTGCCTAAATGTCAAAATTAGTACAATAATAATTACATCATGACAATATATTTAAAGAAACATCCTAATACTGTACATGTTATTGCATTATCATGAGTCATATTTTTCTCTTACCAAAGTTAACCATGGTTTGTTACAGTAAAAGTATAGTAACCATGTTTTTTTTTTTTTGGCAGATTGATTACAATCCGTTTTAATTTACAACCATAGTTTCACTACACATTTCATGGTTAGACTATAGTTAGTGTAGCAAAACCATGGTTCATTTGTGGTTACCATGGTTTTTGGTTTGAATTTTCTTAAGCGTTATGTTATCTGCCCTAGCTCCCTCTCCTCTAAACGTATTATAAAACGATGTTTTATAACATTTGTTTGCTAAATTACTACTGTAACTTTACAGTAGATAATAATGATGTCCTTTATCATACAGTATTTTGAGTGATGATAGTAATTTAGTTCAGTTTAGTTTAGAGTAGGCTATTATTAATCATCTGGCTGCTAAGAGATGCTAGCAGTTTAATTCTTAACTAACGTTAAGTAAACAAACACAAAACTACAGCCTATTTACAGAAGACCTGCACTTGAAGTCATGAACAGGTCAGTAGTTTTGCCTCTCTGATCCACTCCATCCTCGAGTCTCTTGTATTGATTACTCTGATAGAAACCGATAGAAACCTTTTGGCGGAGACGCGGAGTGCGCGCGAGCAGAATCGCGTTACCAGTCAAGACTAACCGATTCATGATTTATTATAGATTTGTTATCGAATGGTGATCCACCAAAACTAAAGTAACGAGCCTGGTTTGAAAATGTGATTAGTAGAAAGTACAGATATTTGTGTAAAAATGTAAGGAGTAAAAGTAAAAAGTAGTCAGAAAAATAAATAGTGAAGTAAAGTACTGATACCAGAAAAATCTACTTAAGTAGCCTACAGTAAGTATTTGTACTCCGTTACTTCCCATCTCTGATGTTTTCACCTAAATAAACAGAACTTGCTCATTCACTCTGCTCAGACATGTGCTGCCCTGACACAGCTCCAGATGGGAGCCAGACCTGTTGACCTTTGCCATCTAATAAAGAGGGTGAGTAACAAAGAGTCGGACCAAAGACAATACACCAGCACATGCTGTCACTCACTGAAAAACACACACATATAAAAGCAGCCCCACACGACTACAAGACAGATGGCACACACACACACACAAACATACAAACAAACTGCAACATCTGTGTATCCGTGCTCTGATCCTTCTACAGGAAAAGCATTTGTACTAGTATACTATCGAAAAGCAGACGTTTTTGAGCTACCTCTTTGTAGTCTTTCACCTCTGGCAAAGTTTTATTTTATTTAAAGTGCAACCAAAAAGACCAAAATAGAACATTGGTAATATTCTTATAATATAATATAATATAATATAATATAATATAATATAATATAATATAATATAATATAATATAATATAATATAATATAATATAATATAATATAATATAATATAATATAAACAATTTAAATACAAATAATATTAAATTAGAATTAAATTTTTTATTATATATTTTAGCCTAGCATAGCACAATCTACATTACATATGTACTATATTGTTAGTGAAAGGCTGGCAAAATTTTCTTTTTAATTACTTAGTTTTAATTAAAGTGCAACAAAAAGGAACACTAGTAATATATTTTATAATATAATGTAAAATTAAAACTAATAATATCTGTATAATAAATATTATATAAAATATATTTTACATTTTATATATGCAGTGTGTGTATATATATATATATATATATATATATATATATATATATATATATATATATATATATATATATATATATATATATATATATATATATACACACACACACTGCATATATTCCAAGAGATATTCTTTCTCTATTCTATTATATATTCTGGCCTAGCATAGCGCACTGTACATTACATATATACTGTATTTTTAGTGAAAGAGTGGCAAATGAAGCATTACCTTTTTAAAAGCCCCAGAGGAGGTACTCACCAGTGCAAGTTCTTACTTGCTGGCTCAGGACAGACTGCATCTGTGTACAGAATGTCCAGCAAGATGTCGTACATGTATAGTTGGATACATGTTGACATACAGCCTTGGGACATCTGTCCATCTCTACATGGCCTGTGACCCCTCAACTCTGACCTTTAACTTCTCATTGGGAAGACTGTGGGACACAATAGAATGGTAGCTCAAGGAGGTGAGGAAAAGGGATTATGTTTTAAGGGGATCATGTAGGGTGGAGCAGCCTAATGTGCAGATTCTTCTCTCTCTCTATCACATGGGAATGTGTACACGTGCAATGAATATTTCACATAAAATGTTCATTGGGTGCCAATAATATGATCTCACTTGGGGAATGCATCAGAGTTTTCCAGTGGTTAGTGTGTGTGTGTGTGTGTGTGTGTGTGTGTGTGTGTGATTAAATGTGTTTACTAGTGATGACTCAGAGTGCCAGAGAATATGTACACAGGGAAAAGTGAAAAACAAACAGGCCTGTCCATTTTGATCTGTTAACAGACCCAAAGACCTTTTTCAAATACTTTTCAGTTGAACTTGTATTTAAGTTTCTTGACCGGGTCTGATTTAAGATATTTCAACAATCGCTGTATGGTTATTCTAAAATATGAAAAGAAGCATACTCAATTCATCTCCTTTATTCATATGAGCATCCTAACCAGACAAACACAATAACACAACCAGAAATATTAAGCAGCTCGACTGTTTTCAATATTGATAATACTAAGAAATGTTTTATGAGCAGCAAATCAGCATACAGGTGCATCTCAATAAATTAGAATATCGTGGAAAAGTTCATTTATTTCAGTAATTCAACTCAAATTGTGAAACTCATGTATTAAATAAATTCAATGCACACAGACTGAAGTAGTTTAAGTCTTTGGTTCTTTTAATTGTGATGATTTTGGCTCACATTTAACAAAAACCCACCAATTCACTATCTCAACAAATTAGAATACTTCATAAGACCATTTTTTGGTCTCTTGTTTCTCATTTCCCTCTTGACAAAACCCCATGGATTCTCTATGGGGTTCAGGTCCGGTGAGTTTGCTGGCCAGTCAAGCACACCAACACCATGGTCATTTAACCAACTTTTGGTACTTTGGTTTTCAAAAAAACACAATGGACCAACACCAGCAGATGACATTGCACCCCAAATCATCACAGACTGTGGAAACTTAACACTGGACTTCAAGCAACTTGGGCTTTGAGCTTCTCCACCCTTCCTCCAGACTCTAGGACCTTGGTTTCCAAATGAAACACAAAACTTGCTCTCATCTGAAAAGAGGACTTTGGACCACTGGGCACCAGTCCAGTTCTTCTTCTCCTTAGCCCAGGTAAGACGCCTCTGACGTTGTCTGTGATTCAGGAGTGACTTAACAAGAGGAATACGACAACTGTAGCCAAATTCCTTGACACGTCTGTGTGGTGGCTCTTGATGCCTTGACCCCAGCCTCAGTCCATTCCTTGTGAAGTTCTCCCAAATTCTTGAATCAATTTTGCTTGACAATCCTCATAAGGCTACAGTTCTCTCGGTTGCTTTTTCTTCCACACTTTTTCCTTCCACTCAACTTTCTGTTAACATGCTTGGATACAGCACTCTGTGAACAGCCAGCTTCTTTGGCAATGAATGTTTGTGGCTTACCCTCCTTGTGAAGGGTGTCAGTGATTGTCTTCTGGACAACTGTCAGATCAGCAGTCTTCCCCATGATTGTGTAGCCTAGTGAACCAAACTGAGAGACCATTTTGAAGGCTCAGGAAACCTTTGCAGGTGTTTTGAGTTGATTAGCTGACTGGCATGTCACCATATTCTAATTTGTTGAGATGGTGAATTGTTGGGTTTTTGTTAAATGTGAGCCAAAGTCATCACAATTAAAAGAACCAAAGACTTAAACTACTTCAGTCTGTGTGCACTGAATTTCTTTAATACACGAGTTTCACAATTTGAGTTGAATTACTGAAATAAATGAACTTTTCCACGACATTCTAATTTATTGAGATGCACCTGTATTAGAAGGATTTCTGAAGGATCATGTGACACTGAAGACTGGAGTAATGATGCTGAAAATTCAGATTTGCATCACAGGAATAAATTACATTTTAATATATAGTCAAATAGAAAAAAAACATAATTTGTCACAATTATTACTGATTTTACTGTATTTTAACCACCAGGTAGCCTTGGTGAGCATAAGAAACATCTTTTCCAACACACTTACAGTATGAATGAGGAAATAAAATCTATAGTTTAATACAGAGCCCCGCACATGACATGCAGGAAAAAAAAAAATAGTAGGCTAAATCGTGTGCACAATTTACTAATTTGTTCCCTCGATTTGCTAAATTATTCACACAATTTATAAATTGAGGGAATGAATTAGTAAATCGTGTGCACAATTTAGCAAATCGAGGGAACGGAATAGCAAGATTTATTTATTTTTTTCTTGCATGTCATGTGCAGGGCTCTGTAGTTTAACATATTAATATTAAATATAACATTAAAGAGAGAGACAGATCAGTTTTGAAGAGAACTGAAAGAGAGGAATTCACACCTTCACAGATGCTGGCTAAAGTGCAAAAACCAGAAGAGTCCCCCACACATTCAACAGAATATTAACACCAATAAACCGAGATGAGCGGAAACCCCTTTCACACACCTCACAAAACTCCTAACAGGCTGTATAAAGCACACACGCAGATCGAGCATTGACCTAAAACCAGAGGGCAGACGGCACATTCCTCACATTCCAGAGTGTGTCAGCTGAGATCGTTTGATGGAGATCAGAGCAGACAGACTCTGTAAGACGACACCACATTATTAGTGAACAGATGTCTGTGTAAAATCACTATACTGATCCTAACTTTAAAAATACGCTCAGATACACCAGCCCTTCTCTCATGTGGATGAGCTTAAGTCTGAACACACGTTTGACTTTCATTAACACCCATAAGAGAACCACAGAGGAAACTCTGAGGAAAAAATATGTGCTCATCCACATTTCAACAACGTTGCTTTTGACAGTATAATCTGCAGTATTTGCCAGAAACGAACTCAGATGTGTCAAAAACACAGCCAGCACTGAAAAAAATAAAATGGCTTTGTGTTAAAAAGGAATTTACTTCATTCCCAGTGCCAAAACACATTTTTGAAAACTTGAGATGTACTACATTGTTTAGACTTAATCTCAGGGCTTCAGTATCAATGTATCCATATTTCTGTCCTCTCAGACTTTCATACTTATTGATTATTAACACTTAATTTTACTTGAGCAATCTAGAACGAGTCTGTGGCAAACGTGTGAAGAGTACAGTTCTTGTGAAAAATGAATGTACACAGACTGTGATGAATCATTTAACATTGAAATTCTAACAAAGTTTTCTTTATATTTTCATTTAAAAAAAATGTTATGTACATTTATTATATGTTATGTACACTGTAATATATAAAACTAGTTAACACTACTATGTGAGTGTTTCTAAAAATACAACAGCTGAAGGAGTGACAACAAATTTGTCATCTTTCTCTCTTCTGACCAATGTAATAATTTTTTACTCTTTTGTAAAGTCATAAAATGATTTTTCTTCCGCTATTGGAGCTAATGTGAACACAGAAATTATATTGACTATGACGATTTGTGCTTCTGAGAAGATTGGAAATTGGTTTCTAGGGACCAGAATGTCTTGTCTCACCACATAACAAAACTACAAAACTCACTTTCAACCGCATAACAACACTTTAACAACTTTAGCCTAAGAAGCTTTTTATTTATACTCATGAGCCACCAACCAGAAGCCTATTAATTTAGTGCCCTGCAGTGGCAGAATGCAAATGAAAATCCTGTGATATCTATAGTTGCTGTATTTTTCAGCAAAGCATTTAAAGCCTCTCTCTATTTCTTATACTTCTGTCTGCCAGATGTTTGTTCATGCTCATGCAAAAATAAAGAATGCAGGTGTAAATGTGTTTTTGATGTTGGGAGAATTGGCAGGTGTATAAAGCATAAGCTGCAAAATGTCTGTTCATACAGGTTGAGCTTAAGTAAATTAGGCCCCTTTCTGATATTGGTATGACTGTCAAAAATAGCCCAATTGATCTGAAATAACCTTACCTTTAATATGATGATATAAACATACTCGTCCCTAACTTTTGTTAAGCCTGCATAGTAGAAACAACCGATGAAAAATCTACAGAGATGGAAATGTGGACTAAAATATACAAAACATACACTACTGTAATGTTTCTTGAGCAGCAAATCAGCAAAGTAGAAGGATTTCTGAAGGATCATGTGACGCTGAAGACTGGAGTAATGATGCTGAAAATTTAGTTAAAATAGAAACTTATTTTAAATTGCAATAATATTTCACAAAATTACAGTTTTTTTCTGTATTCTTGATCAAATAGATACAGATACAGCCTTGACAAGCGTAAGAAACTTCTTTAAAAAAAACTTACTGATCCCAGATTTTTGAACGGCAGTGTACTTTACGCAGCACCTAAGGGACCTTTGCAAAAATAAAAAATCCATTGATTTTTGCATGCAAACAAGAAAAAAAAAACTGCTAGCATGAAAAATGTATTGTTCTCACATGAAAATTTCACATAAGTTCGCAAAAGCGTCTGGTGCTCATGAAATCTTTTGCTTATTTGCATGAAAAAGTCAGATTTTTATTTTTGCAAAGTTCCCTTTTGGTTTGTCGCACTAATATTTTCTTTGTAAAGTTCTATGACAATTTTCACAGCTTTGTTTCAGACATAGTCCAAGCACTTGCGCTACTTCCAACAACAGAACTAATGGATTTGGAACGTCTGCTTTGAAACGTCCAGTGTAGACAGCCAAAATTCAGCTTTGCATTACATAAATTAGATTTTAAAATACAGGTGCATCTCAATAAATTAGAATGTTGTGGAAAAGCTCATTTATTTCAGTAATTCAACTCAAATTGTGAAACTCGTGTATTAAATCAATTCAGTGCACACAGACTGAAGTAGTTTAAGTCTTTGGTTCTTTTAATTGTGATGACTTTGGCTCACATTTAACAAAAGCCCACCAATTCACTTTCTCAACAAATTAGAATATGCTGACATGCCAATCAGCTAATCAACTCAAAACACCTGCAAAGGTTTCCTTAGCCTTCAAAATGGTCTCTCAGTTTGGTTCACTAGGCTACACAATCATGGGGAAGACTGCTGATCTGACAGTTGTCCAGAAGACAATCATTGACACCCTTCACAAGGAGGGTAAGCCAAAAACATTCATTGCCAAAGAAGCTGGCTGTTCACAGAGTGCTGTATCCAAGCATGTTAACAGAAAGTTGAGTGGAAGGAAAAAGTGTGGAAGAAAAAGGTGAACTTCACAAGGAATGGACTGAGGCTGGGGTCAAGGCATCAAGAGCCACCACACACAGACGTGTCAAGGAATTTGGCTACAGTTGTCGTATTCCTCTTGTTAAGCCACTCCTGAATCACAGACAACGTCAGAGGCGTCTTACCTGGGCTAAGGAGACTCCCAGTGGTCCAAAGTCCTCTTTTCAGATGAGAGCAAGTTTTGTATTTCATTTGGAAACCAAGGTCCTAGAGTCTGGAGGAAGGGTGGAGAAGCTCATAGCCCAAGTTGCTTGAAGTCCAGTGTTAAGTTTCCACAGTCTGTGATGATTTGGGGTGCAATGTCATCTGCTGGTGTTGGTCCATTGTGTTTTTTTGAAAACCAAAGTCACTGCACCCTTTTACCAAGAAATTTTGGAGCACTTCATGCTTCTTTCTGCTGACCAGATTTTTGAAGATGCTGATTTAATTTTCCAGCAGGATTTGGCACCTGCCCACACTGCCAAAAGCACCAAAAGTTGGTTAAATGACCAAAAAATGCAGATGAGCTGAAGGCCACTGTCAAAGAAACCTGGGCTTCCATACCACCTCAGCAGTGCCACAAACTGATCACCTCCATGCCACGCCGAATTGAGGCAGTAATTAAAGCAAAAGGAGCCCCTACCAAGTATTGAGTACATATACAGTAAATGAACATACTTTCCAGAAGGCCAACAATTCACTAAAAATATATATTTTTTTTAATTGGTCTTATGAAGTATTCTAATTTGTTGAGATTGTGAATTGGTGGGTTTTTGTTAAATGTGAGCCAAAATCATCGCAATTAAAAGAACCAAAGACTTAAACTACTTCAGTCTGTGTGCACTGAATTTATTTAATACACGAGTTTCACAATTTCAGTTGAATTACTGAAATAAATGAACTTTTCCACGACATTCTAATTTATTGAGATGCACCTGTATATTTAAATATTAAATTTTATTTTATTAAAATGTTATATTTGAAATATTTTATTTTTTAATTTAATTTTGTTTTATTTTAAATTGTAATAATATTTTACAATATTGTTGATTTTACTGTATTTTTGATCAAATTGGCCTTGGTGAAAACTTACAGGCACCAAAAAAAAAAAACTTACAGGCACCAAACTTTTACATGGTATGTATGTATATGTTTTTTCACATTAGTTTCTTAGTCCTACCACATTCCTACATAAAAAAGATCAATCTGTTCTTTAACTCTTTAACCATCTCATCATCATGCAGATGGTACATGTGAAATCATCTCTAAAAATATACCCTCCACACAACTGCTCTACTGAACACAGGAACTTCATTGTGTGAGCCCTGTTGTTTGGTTTCTAATGAAAAGGCATGAGGTGGTTCGTCCTGATGATGTGCAGATGTAAACAGGCCTCCAGGTGCACACATGAAAAGACCAGCACATCTGCCGTGTCTAACTATGTGTCAGCACCTGAACACCGCACAAGACCAAAGTACAGATCACATGCCAGAGTTCTGCACACACATACAACACAGAACAGCTGTGCTTGTGCGTCTGTGTGAAGTGTTCAGAGTTAGTGTTAAAATGCCCTTATCCCACCCGTGTGGTAATGTCTGCTGTTGTTTGGCTTTCCATTACTCCACCTACCAATTACTTTGCTTTTACCTGCCAAGACAAACAGCAGCTGCTCATTCATCTGCTAAGCCCAGACAACTAGCTCACATCTGACGCCTACAAATGCTGGGTTTACACTCCTAAAAAAGGTTTATACTTCAGGGTTTCTGAAGTTATGTTAAGTTCAAACGGTAACACTTTAGTATAGGGACCAGTTCTCTCTTTTAACTAGTTGCTTATTAGCATGCCTATTATTAACATATTGGCTGTTTATTAGTGCTTTTAAAGCACATAATGTGCATGACCATATTCTACATCCCTAATCCTTATTATACCCAATACCTAAACGTAACAACTACCATACTAATTATTAATAAGCTGAACATTAGGAGTTTATTGAGGCAAAAGTTGTAGTTAATGGTTTGTTAATAGCGAGAATTGAACCATAAAATAAAGTGTGACTGTTCAAACTATCACAGTGAGAAACCAATCTATAGAAAAATGGAAAAGTTTATCTATTAAGTTATGAATATTTACTTTACTCTTAAAACAAAATGCAATGCATAACTCAAAACATGGGTAAAATGCCTATTAAAAATGTATATGGTAAATATTAACGCAGTACACTGGGCCCTA
This sequence comes from Onychostoma macrolepis, assembly GCF_012432095.1. Taxonomy (NCBI): domain Eukaryota; kingdom Metazoa; phylum Chordata; class Actinopteri; order Cypriniformes; family Cyprinidae; genus Onychostoma; species Onychostoma macrolepis. The sequence goes on from NC_081155.1 coordinate 15,666,799, forward strand.
CTAGTTTTTAACCAAAGTAGTATTGCACATAAAAATAAAATAAAAAACATTAGAAATAATGTTTTAATATCAGACATGAAATTCTCTGATGCCTGCATTACTTGAATTATGGCTGTAATTATTTGCAGTTATTCAAATTGACATTATGCCAAATTGAAAATATACAGAAGTGCTCTGTTCAGCTCCCCAAGACATTATTATCCTCTATTAGAGAACTTTATCCAAACAATTCAGAAGGCTTTCTCTCTTACCTCTGCGTAACAGCAGACAACGGAGAGGACAATGAATGGAGAAAGTGTCCTAATAATCTGCAGAAAGATATAAGCACGGAAGAAGATATATAATTATAAATGCAACAAAATATAAGTACAAAGATATCAGATGTATTGGTGCACACATAAGGTCTGTGCAATGATAAGAAGCATGATGACTTACCATTATCAGGAAGTGAGAGAAGAAAGGAGAGATGTGAGGAGCTGTTGCACGGACAGAGAGAGAACTGAGGGATAACATTACAGAGTTCTGGAGAGATCCAGTGATCCACCCTCCCCCACAACCCCACCCCCAAACACACACACACACGTTTACTTAGCTATAGAAATGGGGACATTCCATAGACTTGTATTATTTTGATATACAGCAAGTTACAAATACTGACATTTATCTACATGCACCCTAAACCGAAAAAAAAAAAATCTATTTACTTTATTTTTATGCTATTTTTACAAATGAGGAAGTCCCCAAAGGAGGTTGTAGGAGGTTTGTCAGAGTTCACTTCTGGGTATAAATTTGTCCAAAAAAAGTAGGTACACAGAGACGGACTATTCTTAGTCCATCTCTGTAAAACTTTATTGGCATGATTTATATGGATTACAATTGCCAACCTATTCAAATTCTTATAAAACATGTTAAATTAAGTTTAAAGGATGGAATAATCATAGAATTTGTATGTACATGTTAGTAACTTTCATTAAACAAACATCATAATACCGCATGATCATATTTAAAATCAAGGATTCAAAGAAGGAAAAACAAAGGGGAAAAAAACAGTCACACTCTCTCTCTCTCTCTCTTTACACACTGCCGCTCAAAAGTTTGGGATCAGTAAGATTTTTAATGTTTTTTAAGAGAGTCTCATCAAGGCTGTATTTATTCAATCCAAAAAACAGTAAATTGTGAAATCTTATTGCAATTTCTAATATTGGTTTCCTATTTTAATATACTCTAAAATATAATTTATTTCTGTGACGCAGCGCTAAATTTCCAGCATCATTCCAGTCTTCAGTGTCACATGATCCTTCAAAAATCATTCCAATATGCTGATTTATTGTGAGTGTTGAAACTGTAGTGCTGCTTCATATTGTTTTTTGGAACCTATGATACTCTTTTCTTTGATTCTTTGATGAAAAAGTTAAAAAGAGCAGCATTTGTTCAAAATAGAAATCTTTTCTAACAATGTAAGTCTTTACTATGACTTTTTATTAATTTTTATTAATTTATGACTTTTGAATAAAAGTATTAATTTCTTAAAAAAAAAAAAAAAGAAAAAAATTTACTGACCCCAAACTTTTGAATAGCATTGTATATTGTAACAAAAATTCTTTTTTTAAATAAATGCTGTTCTTTTTAACTTTTTATTAATCAGAGAATCCTAAAAAAATAAAAAATAAATAAATGTAAAAAAAAAAAAATCACAGGTCCCAAAAAAATATGAAGCAGCACAACGGTTTCCAACATTGATTATAAATCAGCATATTAGAATGATTTCTGAAGGATCATGTGACACTGAAGAACGAGAAGAAAATTCAGCTTTGATCACTGAAATAAATTATATTTTAAAGTATATTAAAATAGAAAACTTTTTTTAAATTGCAATAATATTTCACAAAATAATATTTTTTTTTTCTGTATTTTTGATCAAATAGATAAAGCCTTGATGAGCAAAAGAACTTCTTTAAAAAAAACATTACAAATCTTACTGATCCCAAACTTTTGAGTGGCTGTGTATGTGTATGTATGTATATATATATATATATATATATACAGTGGGGCAAAAAAGTATTTAGTCAGCCACCAATTGTGCAAGTTCTCCCACTTAAAAAGATGAGAGAGGCCTGAAATTTTCATCATAGATATACCTCAACTATGAGAGACAAAATGAGAAAAAAAAATCCAGAAAATCACATTGTAGGATTTTTAAAGAATGAATTGGTAAATTCCTCGGTAAAATAAGTATTTAGTCACCTACAAACAAGCAAGATTTCTGGCTCTCACAGACCTGTAACTTCTTCTTTAAGAGGCTCCTCTGTCCTCCACTCGTTACCTGTATTAATGGCATCTGTTTGAACTTGTTATCAGTATAAAAGACACCTGTCCACAACCTCAAACAGTCCAACTCCAAACTCCACCATGGCCAAGACCAAAGAGCTGTCAAAGGACACCAGAAACAAAATTGTAGACCTGCACCAGGCTGGGAAGACTGAATCTGCAATAGGTAAGCAGCTTGGTGTGAAGAAATCAACTGTGGGAGCAATTATTAGAAAATGGAAGACATACAAGACCACTGATAATCTCCCTCGATCTGGGGCTCCACGCAAGATCTCACCCCGTGGGGCCAAAATGATCTCAAGAACTGTGAGCAAAAATCCCAGAACCACACGGGGACCTAGTGAATGACCTGCAGAGAGCTGGGACCAAAGTAACAAAGGCTACCATCAGTAACACACTGCGCCGCCAGGACTCAAATCCTGCAGTGCCAGGCGTGTCCCCTGCTTAAGCCAGTACATGTCCGGCCCGTCTGAAGTTTGCTAGAGAGCATTTGGATGATCCAGAAGAGGATTGGGAGAATGTCATATGGTCAGATGAAACCAAAATAGAACTTTTGGTAAAAACTCAACTTGTCGTGTTTGGAGGAGAAAGAATGCTGAGTTGCATCCAAAGAACACCATACCTACTGTGAAGCATGGGGTGGAAACATCATGCTTTGGGGCTGTTTTTCTGCAAAGGGACCAGGACGACTGATCCGTGTAAACGAAAGAATGAATGGGGCCATGTATCGTGAGATTTTGGTGAAAACCTCCTTCCATCAGCAAGGGCATTGAAGATGAAACGTGGCTGGGTCTTTCAGCATGACAATGATCCCAAACACACCACCCGGGCAACAAAGGGTGGCTTCGTGAAGCATTTCAAGGTCCTGGAGTGGCCTAGCCAGTCTCAGATCTCAACCCCATCGAAAATCTTTGGAGGAGTTGAAAGTCCGTGTTGCCCAGCGACAGCCCCAAAACATTACTGCTCTAGAGGAGATCTGCATGGAGGAATGGGCCAAAATACCAGCAACAGTGTGTGAAAACCTTGTGAAGACTTACAGAAAACGTTTGACCTCTGTCATTGCCAACAAAGGGTATATAACAAAGTATTGAGATGAAATTTTGTTATTGACCAAATACTTATTTTCCACCATAATTTGCAAATAAATTCTTTAAAAATCCTACAATGTGATTTTCTGGATTTTTTTCTCATTTTGTGTCTCATAGTTGAGGTATACCTATGATGAAAATTACAGGCCTCTCTCATCTTTTTAAGTGGGAGAACTTGCACAATTGGTGGCTGACTAAATACTTTTTGCCCCACTGTATATATGTATATATATATATATATATATATATATATATATATATATATATATATATATATATATATAAAGAGTTGCATAAACAGATAACAATTTTTTTAACAATTTTCAAAAGTCATGTTTTTTCATTGTGCATTCCAACTAATCTCAATTAATCTCAACTGCAGTCGAGTTATTTTGATTAGGTAAAAAATTATATATCTTATTTATAATAAGTTATCTGTTTTAAACTCTTCATATATTCAAATAAATTGGTTTGTATTGTACTATATTATAATAATGTAACTTTTGGCTAGAGGTCTAATAATTGTGGAAGAAATTTATATCTTAATGTGCATAAACTCCTTGAATCTGTCCAGTAAAGGAATAGTTCGCCCAAAATGTGAAAACATGGACATAAAACACTAAGAACAAATAAGAAAACACAGAACACACAAATTTGCATTTTTGAACTTGTAAACTATTCCTTGTAAATTTGTTATTTATGAATCTCACGTAATTAGTGATTTAGTGCAACAGCGCCCTCTTATGGCCCTCTTATCGTGACCAATGAAAACAAAAGGTGTTTACACTTATAACTCACTATAATACGTTATTAAGGCATTTCTTATTACTGAAACAAGACCAAATTTCATTTAGACTAGTATATTTATTTGTACTGTACTGTACAATCTGAATTGCTTGGTTTCATCTGTGGTCCGTGATCCGTAAGCCACTCATAGTACACCGAGTTTACCCTCTCTTTGTAACTTTTATTTTTCTCTCGTTTCTTCATCTTTTCAGAGACCTAAAAATAAAGACAGAGTTAGAATGACCCTTGTCATAAACACAGGCTTGAGGTTCGACAGCTAATCTGAGAAGTGTGACTTCTCAAAATTCATACCTCATTTGAAGAAACATCTGCATCTGTGGCCTTTCAAAAATAAACAATAACCAATAAATAATCAAGCTATCTGCGTGTCTTTCTCTATATCAACGCACTGCTGTCCTTTGCATTTGCTAGAGCGATAATGTAGTAAATATGAAAATATTTTACCTCATCGTCTCCGTTCGGTAGTGATTTTTGCCTGTGAAATTGAAGCAGTAATCATTTTTCATTTTGTAACATTAAAATGTTACATGTAGTTTTTGTAAAATGTTACATGTAGTTTAATGTTACATTTTAACTATTTGTAATGATTTAAGCCCAGCACATTAAAGGCTTTTTATCTTACCCCGTGAGTGCCTTGGAAGTATTTCGTCTACACAAAAACAAGCAGATACTGAATACCAGAAAAAAAACTAAACACCAAAGGATGGACAACACGACAGTTGTTGAAAAGCTGGTTAAAAATCTGAGACTGAGAGGATGAGAAGTATCTAAAATAGAAAGAAAGAATTTTGTTTAGACATATTATAATGTCTGCTCTGTATTTTAAAGCCACTATTAGTAGCTTTTTAAATCATTTTTATGCTATGCCGTTCATAAGAGCACTGAAAATGTCAAAGTTCAGAATTAATGCAGTCATTTAATCAGTATCTGTTTTGTCTTCTGTCTCAGTTTAGTTCACAGTGATGCATATCAAGTCTCAGCTCACCCTCAGACTGATTGAAAGCCATTGTTATCCATTCATCTGCTGAATTCAAAATGACATCCTACAAAGTAGCATGAGATTAGTGAAAATATTCTGCACTGATGTTTTCCTCTTATAAAAACTAGGCTAAAAACGTGGTGTAAATCAATACGGGCTGACAATAAAACTCACCCTCTGATATCTGCTGCGGGGTAAAGCCTTGCAGTAGCCGTTTATGCAGTGTGTGAGCGAGGTCTGCATGTCTTGTTTCATTGTGGTTGCCTATAGTCACATTTCCTATGAGCGGCCTCACACAGGAAATACTCTTCAAAATTTCACACCCTTTCACCATTTAATCATAAAATCTTTATAATAAACAAAACAAGACTAGAAAAAAACAATCCATAGCGCTAAAACAAAAACGTAACATCCAGTGGCTTTACTACTGTGTATAGTTGCAGTGAGAATCTTAGCATCAGTATAGTTTTCACCTGTCCATAATGACATCTTTACCCACTCAAATCTTATTTGCAGATATTTCTTTCTTGTTCTCAAACTGCTTTGTATCAGTTTTGTAATGTTTTAGTAAAAATAAAATAATTCACCAAATTAACACAAGAGAGCAGCAAAGTGTTCTGATTCTCAGCTTAACCTTGCAAAATGGTTAGCAATACCATGGTACAATGATGTATCAGGAGGTAGTACCCTGCTGCCGAATTATTACCACAATCATGTAGCATGCAGTTTGGTTGTTTAAATTTTTTTTTTTTTTTTTTGCAAAAACGTAATCTCTAATAATTACCTGTGTGTTTGTGTGTGGGAAATCTTTATAACTTGATTGTGTTGGAAAGAATAATTTTTCACACTGTGATATTAATAAATACTGTCAGACAGTCTTGTTGACCACACATGACCTTTTATTGGCTATATCCACATGTTTCAACTGACAGTCATTTCTGTATAGGTGCGGTAAAGGACTACAAGTTAGTAAAAAACAAGAGGGTTTTTTTTTCTTGTTTAAGAAATCATAAATGATATGGGGCAGAAGGCCTTAAACAAAGTTACTTCTCAGTACAATTTGCCATTGAAACTCACAGTTGAGAACCAATAATCAGATTTACTCTCATCAACCCAAAATCCGACTGTGTGCTTTTATGATTCGTCTGTGACCGCAGCAAAATGTAGAACGAGTCCTCTGCTGCAAACTCTGTGGTAATGTGTGTCACAGTAGGTGTTTCTTTAGCTTTTCACAGATCATGAAAAGCAAGCTTGTCTATGAAGCAATCTCATGCTCTTATCTTATCAGTGTTTTATTGTTATACTAACCAGTTCTGAGAAAAGACACAGTGGAAAAACTGTTTATCAGAGATGCAAACAGAAAAGATAAACCCTTTAATAACTGCTGTTAAACATCAGCTTTGAGGCAGAAAATGCCGTACATTAATACAGTAACTAAAGGGGCAAAATGATGACTATTTCTCTGCTTATGTTTATGGGTTTCTTTTTTTTTTTTTTTTAAACTTCTCTTGATGATATTTGTGCTTTAAGTATGGGTCTAATGTTGCATCACCTCATGCAGTCTGCCCAAGCATCATGTGTGTTTTTGCCAATAACTAATATCATCCACATACAACATATAGTACAGAAAATTGGCCTTTCAATTCTAGTTTCATTCAATTCTTTAGGTTCTGAAATAAACCAATTTTACATTCAGTCCAAACTAATATGAAACCACTGGCAGGGTCAAACTTATTTGACATACCAGTTATCATAAACACTCACTTGGATTTTTATACATATCGGTAAATTATGTGTTATGACTTTGCTAGAACTGTGAAAATGTTACAAACAAAGGGACAATTTAATTGGTCAGAAGTAATAATTAAACTAAATAATAAAATCAAATAAACAATCGAAAACTGAAATTTATACATGACCGATTATTATTATTTTATTTTTTTTTCTACATTTCATACTAAATTTTAAGGCATAGCTTAAAATATAAAACACGTCTCTGCTGAAAATAAGTCAATAAAGGGGTGAAACCCTTTTAAAAAATTTGAATTAGCCTTTTGTTGTTTCCAAAAACATCAAGGATGTCAAACTGTCTGCGGTGACATGTCATGTAATGTTGTTTTATTGTCTCTTGCTGAACAATACTTTGTGCTGATTGGGCGTGATCTTTATCATCATCATCATGGCTGTATGCGCAGAGAGACTAGAAAGAATGTGGCCTACAATCTTTTCTATGGCTAATGTAATTATTACAGTTATCGCTAGATACACTCTAACCTACAGTTTATGAAATCCAGAGACTCTTAATGTAAGTCCAGAAACAAGGTGTTATGTTGAACGTATATCAGCGGTGGTCATTTCTTTTAATAGATACTTTATATTTTGCTACTATGCCATGATGAACGACTGTGCAACTATCAGCATTTGTTTCACCTCACACATACACATATCCATTACAGTACCATTCACATACAAATCAATAAGCTTGATTGAGTATTTATCATCATGTATGGTTGAACTTATTGAGGTGAAAAGGATGATGCCCTGACAGTTTTCTTATCAGAATAATAACAAAATATCACATACAACATTCAGCTAATGGCTAATCCAAAAATGTAAACATCAGAATCCCACCTTCGAGTAAAATTCTGGATAGAAAATGTTACTTAAAAAAAAAAAAAAAACAGCACATAATTTTGCTAAATCCCAACTCCTCCCTACGCAGATCTAGCTGCTGCAGATCTCTAACTTTTGTTTGTTAACTGTTTGATAAAAACAGTACAAAAAAATACTGCTGTATAAAAAAAAAAAAAAAAAAAACGAATCAAGCTCTCAAGTTTCCGCATGAAAATTGCACAGCATTATTTTTTTAAATCGTGTTCTTTCTCAAAATAAAGAGCTGGTATTATAAGTGTCGTCGCAGTTGCCGAAAGGCTCTCGTTTTTACTTTCTATGCTTTTTCCAAAACTATAATTGGTACTGCTGCACTTCTAATCCAGTTCTATATTATTTATACCGTCAAGTCATCTGACCTTGCCCGACTGCTGGCCTTGCTCAGGCTGCTGAGCGGTCGCGTGTCTTCTATCGTCTCGCTGGCTTCCACATCTGCTTCGATGGCCAACTCGTCCTCGTCTTCATCCCTGCGTACAACTCCAGCAGCCGCGCTTGGTCCTATCACGGTCGTCTGGGCGTAGGAGGGCAGCGTTTCGTCATACACCTTAGACACGTCTTTCTTAGGTGCGGTCGCCTCGTCCGTTTTCTCCTCAAATGCCTCGTACGGAGCCGGAAGCCGGCCAGTCTCCATTCCCCCTACCTCAGTCAGGGGGAAGAAGTGCGAAGTAGCTTTGTCCTCCTCCAGCAACTTGTAGCCTTTGGCTTTCTGGATCGAGGAGGATGCTATGGAAGGCAAGGCCTTTTCGGCCGCCCCTGGTCCCTCAACTTGCGGCCGCACCGGTTTACGGAACACAAAGTGGATCTTTTTCAGGCCCAAATGGCTGATTTCCACAAAGTTGAGGAAAAGCGAGACGCAGGCCACGGCTAACATGAAGATGATGAACACGGTTTTCTCGGTAGGTCTTGAGACAAAGCAGTCGACCGTGTTTGGACACGGCCAGCGGCTGCACTTGTAGAGCGGCAGGATTCGGAAGCCGTACAAGTAGTACTGGCCCACCACAAAGCCTACCTCAAAGAGAGTCTTGAAGATAATGTGGCAGATATAGGTCCTCAAGAGAGTGCCCTCTAGACGGAACTTCTTGCTGCCCTTTGTGCTCGTCTCCTTGGCCGTACGGACGCTTCCCTGATCGGGCGCGATCGGCAGCCTCTCCTCGTTCATCTCTTGCTGCCTGTTGAGCTCAGCCTCCTCCCGTTCCTTACGCTTCTCCTCCATGTGTACATGGTGGACAGCATGGCCCACATACACCAAAGAAGGCGTGGAAACGAAGATGATCTGGAGCACCCACAGGCGAATGTGCGAGATGGGGAAGGCCTCGTCGTAGCAAACGTTCTCGCAACCCGGCTGCTGCGTGTTGCACACGTAATCCGATTGCTCGTCGCCCCACACGAACTCCGCGGCCGTGCCCAGGATGAGGATTCGGAAGATGAAGAGGACCGTGAGCCACACCCTACCGATTACCGTCGAATGCTCATTTACTTCCTCGAGGATGTTGCCCAAAAAGCTCCAGTCACCCATGGTTGACTGTCAGCACTGCGGAGCAAACAAACAAGATGTTTGAAAGCGGGCAGAGAGGCGAAATGTTTTTTTTTGTATTGAAAATTTAGGAGTATACTTGATGTAGATTGTCCCAAGCAATATACTGTTGGAAATGTGTTGATAGAATTATTTAAAAATCACATTTGCGTTCGAAAGACAATCTAGAGTTCGAAAGATAATCAAATCAAGACATGACATTTTATATTTTTTTACCCCGTCTAAAAAACAAGTCACAAACTCTTACATTTCTCATCCGATTGTTAAAAAAACCCACCCCAAATTCTCTACAACCGAATCAAATGCATAGCCAAAGGTGCTCTATATAGAACAAACAGCAAAACAGGTTAAGAGTATAAAACGGGCAACTTGCCACAGTAAGAGCTCCAGAGTATTTGTGTTCCCCTTCTCTTGGCACACTGTGGTGTGAAGTGAACTTTTTGCTCTCTGGTTCCCACCTATGGCCTCCAATCCTTGTCGCCCGAGTGAGCAGAAGTGAATGAATCCAGTCTGATGGTTGGTTTTTAGTTTGCTGCAATATTTAAGCTGGGAGCCAGACAGCCTTTATTCAGAGGGCGACGCATGGTGACGCGTAGTACAATAGGATTCACAAACACAAATGGGAATGTATGTGAGACTGGCACTGGGAAAAGGGCAATTTTAAAAGTGTAAACTTGACATGGTACATTTTTAGATTCAGTACATTGTCACTTGAGTTTGAACTAGCAGTGTTATCAATTAGCTATTAGAAACTCTGGTTACGTTTCTAAGAAACATTGTTTTTTTGACTCACAGGAAGTGGTAAGGTGGCCTTTACTCAAATGTGTTCATGTCAGTTTTTATAGACATAAGGTTAATGCGATGCTAAACCCATCAGAGAAAGTGGTCGCATCAATAATGATAGATCTGTTCTTTTTTTTTTTTGAAGGCTTAAAAGTTAGCAACAAACTCATATGGATCTTTGAACACTTAAAAAAAATAAATTAATCCCAATCAAGCAACATTTATTATTTTATCATACATGGATAATAACACTATGTAATCTGGCAAGAGACTTGTTTTTTTTTCCTTCTTCTTCTTCTCTTCTTCATGTCACAATAATGCATCGGGACATGTCTATAAAACACCATGTTATCATGAAGCCAATGTACACTGAAATCAGTTTTATTTTTCCTCACACTTTACGATACTAGTCATCAAAAGTAGCATTATTATATACCATTAAACATTTAAATTTACATTTAAATTCAGTCAGATTTTACACATGCTTTTATAGCAACATAAAGCCAAAAGAGTCAAGTCTAATTAGTCAAAACCACAACCAATAATCCCTCTCTGGACAATGCTTTAGCCTGTGTGGACCACTTTTCATCCAACTGGAATGTGCTTTAGAAATGACATCATGGAGTAAGTGTTGCCATTGGTTGATAATGAAGAATGATATTCAAGGGGGTGGTTATGTGAGTGTTTGGGAGGTGGAGGAAATGCATTTGTATATATATTTTATATTAAACACTAGCAACGCCTAGATAATATATCATAAATCAGTGTTAAAACATTTTATAGCTACTATAGGTTGTTGACAGGCAGACGGAGGTTCGATCACCTCTCGCCCATTCTTATTTCACTAAACTGGTTACCAGTCAAATTTAGAATTTGAACTTTTGTTTTTAAATCTCTGCATAATCAAGCCCCATCATATCTCTCTAAGGCAATCTCTACTCATAAATCAAATAGGTCCCTAAGATCCAGTAATCTTGGTCTCCTTTCTGTCCCTAGATCAAGGTTCCATTGCAGAGGTGATCGAGCCTTCGCTGTTGCTGGTCCTAGTCTATGGAACAAATTACCAGCTTCTATTAGAGCTGCGCCCTCTTTGCCAGTATTTAAATACCTGCTTAAAAAAATATTTTGTCAATAGCTTTTATCTAGCCATGTCAATTGTATTGTTATATTGTGTTTTGATGTTTTGTGGTTTCTTATTTGTTTTATTTTAGCTGTATTGTACAGCACTTTGGATCAACCAGTAGTTGTGTGAAAGTGATCAAGAAAGAAAGAAAGAACTATAGACTAAGACTAACGTGATAAACCCAATTACCCTATTGCATTTAAAATAAATGAAATACAAGAGCAGGAAGATCACCCAAAATACCCTCTACTATCATTTTAACAGAAAAAACGGTCACACTTTATTTTAAGGTTCAATTCTCACTACTAGCAAACCATTAAATATGACTTTAACTCCTAATTTGCAGCTTATTATTAGTTAGTAAGGTAGTTGTTAAGTTTAGGTATTGGATAGGATTAGGAATGCAGAATATGGTCATGCAGGATATGTGCTTTATAAGTACTAACAAACAGCCAATATGTTAATAATAGGCATGCTAGTAAGCAACTAGTTAATAGTGAGATTTGGTCCCTAAACTAAAGTGTTATCAAAAAATAATAAGTGAAGGCTGAGATTTTTGAATGCACCATGATCATTCTGGACACCAGTGTTAAAAGTCCCAAAAACAAAGAATACTTTGTGTGTATATAATAGGGGTGTCCAAACTTGTTTCCAAACTTGTGTTCGGCTTTGTTTTTGCTGGCCTTAGAGGGGTTTTGGCCACTTATCAGACTGGAAGACTAGCTGGCCAACCACTTGAAGAGCAATCATGTAGACCAGCTTAAACCAGTTTAGTCTTAAGATGGTCTTAAGCAGGGGTGTCCAATCCTGCTCCACGAGGGCCACTGTTCTGCAGAGTTTAGCTCCAATCCTAATTATACACATCTGAACCAGCTAATCAAGGCCATCTTCCTAACTAGATACTTCCAGGCTAATGTGTTGGAGCTGGTTGAAGCTAAAATCTGCAGGACATTGACCCATCAGGAGCAGGATTGGACACCCCTGCTTAAGACCATCCTAAGTCTTAGCTAGTTTATGCTGTCCATATGGTTGGCCAATCTAGTTTTACAGTCTGACAAGTGGCCAAAACCCCTCTAAAACCAACAAAAACAAGGCTGAGAGAAAAGAAGAGATGAGCAGGCCAGCTTAAGCTGTTTGTTTTAGGCATTTACTGACCTTTTTGGCAACCAGTATAACCTGTCAATAAATAAACCATATATTCTATCCTAACCTAGTTCTCTTACATGTACTGTTAGTCCTACACAAATCTCTCAACACCATCTGCATTGGAGTATGCTGGAGCAAACAGTCCTCATGTTAGCTTGACCCTGAAGCCTTCATTTAAAGGTGCTACTTGTTGATATTGCCGGCGCTGGCAGCCTAAGCCAGCAGCAGAGTGGTGAATGGGTGTTGGGATTTTAAACAAAGGCATGATGTCATGATGAAGTCCGCTGTGTCCATTAAACGTGCGCACTGAGGCATGATCCCAGATTGTGCAAATGAAGCAGGCCCCAGGCTATGGCTAAGCATAGGACCATCCCTCAAACAAAGTTATCTTACGCCGATCTGACTACATGCTGTTGCACCACGTTTCCTGCTCCTGAGGGACGATTTAGCTGACAGCCATAAAACTACATAGGATACAGTGAAAGGCTAGCATTAGCATACAGGTAGCATTAGCCATTAGCAGGGAAAAGGGATCGAGGGGAAGCATCCCCTGTGCTCTCACTCTTATTACACAAAAATGGAGTTGTCGGATAACTAAGGCAAGTTTAGTGAGACAGTGGAGCTTTACTTTGAATGACTGGGACTTTATTTCACTTGGGATGTGTAAACTACTAAATAACAGTAGCTTTTGCAAGGATAGTGTTGTATTTATATCAAAGAACCCTTGCTGAAACTCTAAACTGGTTTGTACTTGCTAGTGTTGGTCTAGCTGGTGGACTTTTAAGTAGCAAAATAGTTGATACATGATATTTCAATTGGTTTATGGTGGGAGTTTGTGCTGGTTAAGTTAGTTTAGAATCCTGCTGGGAAAACTAGAACACCATTCTAGAGACTATCATCCAAAATTGAACAATGACTGGTCTTTCCAGAAGACCTGTAAAGTATTTTTACTGATTGTACATACCGGTCACCTAAAGGGATAGGGATTTTCAAAAATGAAAATTCTGTCATTAATTACTCACCCTCATGTCGTTCCAAACCCGTAAGACCTTCGTTCATCTTCAAAACACAAATTAAGATATTTTTGATGGAATCTGAGAGCTCTCAGACCCTCCATAGACAGCAAGGATCCTAACATGATCAACGCTCAGAAACGTAGCAAGGACATCGTTAAAGTAATCCATGTAACATCAGTGGTTCAACCGTTATTTTAAGAGCTACGATTTTGGAAAGTATCACATACCTAAACAACGTATGCAACGTATGTACGCGGATACGTTGTTTACGTTCAGATCAAAGCGTAAACAGCGTACCAGCATACGGTGATGCTGACACAGAACAGCATACGTTGTTTACGTATGTGATGCTCTCCAAAATGGCGTGACACGGAGGAGACGAATTGTTAAATTAAGTCATTATTTTTGTTTTCTTTGTGCACAAAAAGTATTCTCGCAGCTTCGTAAAATTACGGTTGAACCACTGATGTCACATGGATTACTTTAACAATGTCCTTGCTACGTTTCTGGACCTTGATCATGTAAGGATCCTTGCTGTCTATGGAAGGGTCAGAGAGCTCTTGGATTTCATCAAAAATATCTTAATTTGTGTTTCGAAGATGAACGAAGGTCTTACAGGTTTGGAACGACATGAGGGTGAGTAATAATGACAGAATTTGTATTTTTGGGTGAACTATCCCTTTAATGTCTTTGTGAGCAATACTAACAGAATGTACCACATTCTCTCTTAAATCTGTAAAATGTGGGTTTACATTCTAAATATTGCTCCAGACTCACACTAAACTCCTGCATGGTTTGACAGTGGTGCCCATCCTCTTGTTCTTCCGTGGTAATCCCCATTAATCTCTATTCTAGCGCCAGCCATTTGATGGATCCAATGTGGGTCTCTCTCTTCTCTGTTCTTTGTGCATGCCAGAGATACCAGCTACAATAAGGAGGATTTACCTGATTCAGTTCACTTCCATTCCACATGGGAGACTAAAGAGTGAATGAAGCCTCACTGCAGACTTGCATAGATACTGTGAATGAGATTATTAAACTATCCTTAACATATCTCTGTACGCCACTTTCTAGAGTGGCACAACCGCATGGAATACAATGAACAACACTCTTGGCAAACATCTTAACTACTGGGTTTGGTTGAGCCTTTGTTGTATAGATGACAAACTTCCAGCTTTCACTGGAGATCTAATCTTACACCTTCGATGGGACACTGTCCAGTCTTTCTTGGTTTCTGGATTTAGCCTTTCTAACAAAGGGCTAAACATCCATTAGCGTGGCTAAATGATTATCTCCAAGAGCCAGAATGACCCGAAAAAAAAAAAAAGTCCACATACATAGCATTGGGGTTCAAAATAGTTAATTTTGCAGAAGCATGGTTACAAACAACTATCTAACCACACCCTGAACAAGAGCTCCAGCTTTCCATGGGCTTTAATGCATCACCTACAATAATGAATTGGCAGGAGAAAGGGTGGAGAAAAGGTGATCAATTGTTCTGTCCAAACTCAAAGGAAATGGATATGAGACTTCCTGTGCATGTACATGTTGGTTAGAGTACAGCAAGAGGAAAGAAAGGCCCATGGCAATACAATAGAAAGACGGAAGGCAGAGTGGTCACAAGTCACAAAGAGAGGCTAGAAGACTGGAGTCTAGTGGCCCTGATAAAGTAAACGAGGTTAAAAAGGGGCGAGGTGATCATCTTGACAATCAATGTTCATCAGCTCAAACCAGAGTTCACCGAGTTCAGAGAGCCTTGCTCTTCAAACGTCTCTTGAAGTTGGCATAAAATGGAAATTCACCCTATTTTCTTAAATTGAGTGGGTTCCCCTTAGTTAAAATCACATTCTTGGGTGGAAGAGGGGCAGGGGGTTACAAATCAAATCAAAAATTTACTTTATCCAATAATCACCCAGTAGATAGAACAGATTACCTGCCCTACTCTTCTTTTACATTTGTATCTCACAATGCAGTGATGCTACTTACGTTGCATCACGATTTTAACTAACACAACATAAAATTATGTTGCAGGTCTTCTAATTCTGTTATTGCTAATTCAGTTAGCAGTTACATTACTTACAATTAACTTTACTCTTGAATTTCAACAGGTTTTTTAAATTTTTTTTTTATTTCAGATGTGCTCAAAAATTAGTTAAGGGCCTGGTAGATACGTCTTAATCTCAGAATGTTCTAGACTATACAAGAAAATTCGGTTTCACTTTATTTTGATGGTCCCTTTAACAAATTCTATTGACTATAAGTAATGTTGCACCTACATTTCTACTGACTCTCATTAGAGTGTTAGTAGTGTATTAGTTGACTGGTAGGGTTAGGGTTTGATTAAGTTGACACGTTCTTGCAAAGTTACTTATAGTCAGTAGAATATCTGTTGGGAGACTAACACAATAAGGAGTTAGTAGATATGAAGCAGACAGTCTACTAATACTCTTATGAGAGTTTGTTGACATGTAGTTGCAACATTACTTAGTGTCAACAGAATGTTCAAAAGGGACCATCAAAATAAAGTGTTACCGAAAAATTCCAATTGAAAACAACCTAAGGTCAATAAAACTGTCTAGAATGTTATTAATGCAATTCTTTAGCTAATGTAAATGTACAGATTGTGCTGCAGTCATTAGCAATTAAATCCAGTTCATTTGTAAGTACAAAGAACAATGCAGCAGAGTATTACCAGTAACTTTCTTATGCATTTTACAGATTTTTTTTCTCACATTGCATGCAAGAGTCATTGCCATGTATGAACGTGTGGTTGTCTGGCTCTTTCTCTCAGCCAGGATTCTGTCAGGGTCGAGTCAGATCGCTCTTTAGCACCAGGTTGCAGAAGGGTCCACTCTCTCTTAGGTGATAACCCTGATGCAAAGGGTGTCTCTATCGCTTGCTAGCATTATGCAGCTTCACAGCGTCCAGTATAAATAGAGGTGATTTCAGCATTAAGATTAATTTCACACTCCCACATAGCAGATGTGCAAAAATAACACTCAAACAATTTAAATATAATAAAAATAATAATAATTCAACCATATGTTTGTGTCCATTGTACATTAACAACTGAAAAAAATAGTTTATTATTTTGCATAAAAACCAGTATATTGCTAAAAATGATCACAAAATTTGTCTGAACTTGAGGGAAACTATTCAATCATCTATTAAAAATAGCTCAGTTCTCAGAAAGACACTAGCGTCATTTGTTCGCGGAAGGATTTATATTTTTGTTTCTAATGCAAAGACATTCCTTTTTAAATATGGCTATAGTGTCTAAATACTTTTTGTTGTCACTGTGAATAACTATTAAATAACAACTGACTGGCGGTTTGTTTAACTGCTCACTTCAACAGCCACCAAGTTCTAACCCAGGTTTTGTTTAACCTTTGCCCTTATAATCTTAAAGCTGAGTCTGAATGTCAGATCTGAATGGGTCTAAGGTATCAGCACAACCATTGTGATGAATAAGAATTTCAATAAAGATTTTTGCTGAGTGCGGAAAGCTGCCATCTTTTCTCCATTGTTTCCAAAAGGTGAATGCGAAAATAAACTTTGACACCAGAACACAAGAGCAGACGGAGACAGACACCAAGAGGTTGTTCTGTTTTTTTTGTCCATTTCAGAAAAAGCCAGCGATATCACTTTGAAACTGCCAATGTTTTGTTTTTGGTGTTTTCAGAAGCCTTTTACATAATAATCCACTCGGCTGCTAGGACAACAATAAAGGTCAATATGAGGGACAGAAGCATGAAAGCAATAAATAAAGGAAAAGTCTGTCTTTTCATGCACGATCATCAGGTGGATTAACACTGTCTAGGTGTCTAAAATGCGAGGGGTCAGGGAGGTCACTATCCTTACAACGGTCCTCACAATGACTTCTGGGTAAATAAAAGATGGTCGAAATACAACTGATATGACTACCACTTTTAAGTGGCATTATCTTCTTAAATTTAATGAATACATAAGGTGTGAGCAGAGCTGAGAAGAACTTCTTTTGACCTTTAGCTGTTTGAGCAATATATAGCGATGATCTACATTATCATTTACACCCCTCACTTACCTTGTTTCAGGCTTGTATGTGGTGTAGTGTGGTTTGGACATACTGTGGCAGAGCTAAATGAAGAGAAAGGCATTTTATCGCTGTATGTATGACCAGGGCTGATGAGAGTGCTGTTAGTCTCAGCGGTGTTGATGACAACTTCAAGTGCCGCAGTCACACGTTTCCTTTAGTGGTTCCAGCAGCTCTGGAGACCTGTTAAAGCAACAGAAGCAACATTCATTTGTATTATTAGTTATATTTGTTATACTGATAATTCCAGGTTTTGAGACTGGTGTCAGAAACAGAAACAAAGAAAGCAAACTCCAGACTGATATAGTTGAACAGTGGCCCAAAGCTAGTCTGGTCACATGGTGGGTCTCTTCAATGTCCCATTACCAATACACATCATGTGCCTGCATCACTCATATAAAAGTGAAGGGTTATAAAAGAGATATTTGTTGTCGAGTTGGTAGTGTGGCATCTTACTTTTTAAAAGGTTGTGGGAGAAACATTGTAATCAAAGGGCTTTGTTGGATGAGTAAATCTTTGTTCTTTTAGAGACCCAAAGGCACTTGCTTGGCAGACATTGAAGTACCATGTTGATATTCTTAACAAATATCTTAATCTTGATTACACTCATGTTAAACTGATTATGAACAAAATTTCAGTTTGATAATATGAGTCAAATGATCCCCATGCAAAATGTTGTTTTATTTCCGATGGTGTTCAAAAGCTTGGGGTCAGTTTTGTTCTGCAAGGATGCATTAAACTGATCAAAACTGACACTCAATACATTTACGTAACATTTATGAGTATTTATTTTTAAAATAAGTTCTGTTCCTTTAAATTTTCTATTCGTCAAAGAATCCTGAGACAAATGTATCACGATTTTCACAGAAATATTAAGCAGCTCAACTGTTTTCAACATTGATAATAATAATAATAAGAAGAAGAATTATATTAGATTGCTTATATGATTAGAAGCATATTAGAATGATTTCTGAAGGATCATGTGACACTGAAGACTGGAGTAATGATGCTGAAAATTCAGTTTTGCATCACAGGAATAAATTACATTTTAAAATATATTCAAACGTTTAAACTGTAATAATATTTCACAATATTGCTGTTTTCACTGTATATTTTAATAGATAAATGCCTTGCTGGGCAGAAGAGACTGCTTTTTGTATGTTTGGTATTTTAGAAACCACAGATATAAAACAAATAAAAGCAATGAATTGTTAACCTAAAAAAAAAATGTGTTGCTATAAGATGCTACCGTGTAATGGATGAATATCATCCTTCTATATGAGTGCATGATGCTAGTTTATGATAAAACAGGCTTAAAGCATTAATAATACCTGCTGGTTGGGTTTTGATTGAGTTAGAGGCACATATTTAAAAAAAACAAAAAAACAAAGCAAAATAAGGTAACTTTTCAGTTGAGTGGAATGAACCTTCTAGAGCTCAAAATAATAATCAGGAGACCACAAGCCTGAGTCGAATCCCCATTGTTTCTCAATACAATCTCACTTTCCTTCCTGATGAGGAGATATTCCTCCAACTAAAATAGAGTGGCAGTCTGGCATTGTGAGAGGAGAGCAGAAGGAGGAGTAGAAGGAGGTGGCGAAGGAAAGGGAGGGAAAGGAGGTGGTACTGCTCTGGTGGTTTTCTTAACATGTCCTTTGAGTATGAGGGCAGATCGTCCATACGTTGTATGTTGTTCGTCCAACGGTTGTCGGCCCGCTAGCAGCTGTTTCTGATTATCAGCAAGTCTGTAATCTGTCTTCCCCTGACACCGAGAGGACAAGGACTCATCTAAAGAGAAGACTGAATTGATCGGTTTATTTTACACTAGACGTATCTTAAGATTCATTCTGGGGTGAAACAACAGAGGTGAACATCTATAAAGACATTCATCTTTCCGTTCTCAAACCCAGAGACTGTGGACGGCTAGAAACTACCACAGCGAGTCATCCATCAATTCCAGCTTTATCTTTGAAGGAGACGGCTTATAGTTTGTCAGCTGGCGTAATAAAGAGTCCATTTTCACCATCAGTCTGTGGAATATACTGATGACAAGTGAACAAGAAGCAATCTGTCTGCAAACAGCCTTGTGTCCACAACTCGACCCTGTCAGGAAGATACAACAGGAAGAAAAAGAACCGCAGTTCAATCACCTTATTCCCACTGAGGTGTCAACATACCTCCTTCAGCTCTTCAACATCCCTACCAATAAGACAGCATCAACAGTCTGACTCTATTCCAGATCGTTCAGTCAGGATCGTTCATCAGAAACACTCTAATCGCAGAACATATGAACAGAACCATATATCAAAGTAAAGCTTCGGCTGAAGTTTGAAGGCCTCTGAGGCTCGGTGAGTGTCAGCCTGCCAAGGAGTTCTGGCAACTAATCGCACATCCTAAAAGCAGAAGAGACAGGAAGTGTTCTCAGGTAAAGAGGCAGAGCGATCAAGAATCTGTCAAGACTCATCCCTAAACAGCCAACGGTTTACCCATCAGTTGACAGAGAGACAAACGCACACTTGTCGGATCTTTAACAGACACCTGTTGGTCCACAACTATTAAAGGTATGTAAAGCATTATATACACACATTTTGTTTAAAAAAATATTATTGAATGAATGGAAATGTCTTCAGTATGCCTGAAATTGAATATTTGTGACCCTGGACCACAAAACCCATCATAAGTAGCACGGGTATATTTGTAGCAATAGCCAACAATACATTGTGAGGGTCAAAATTAACGATTTTTCTTTTATGCCAAAAATCATTAGGATATCATGTAAAGATCATGTTCCATGAAGATATTTTGTAAATTTCCTACCGTAAATATATCAAAACTTAATTTTTGATTAGTAATATGCATTGCTAAGAACTTCATTTGGACAACTTTAAAGGCGTTTTTCTCAATATTTATAAATATTGTCCTCTCTTAACAAACCATACATCAATGGAAAGCTTATTTATTTAGCTTTTATATATTGACCTTTATGACTGCTTTTGTGGTCCAGAGTCACACACACACACATATTTTTTATATATATATATATATATATGTATATATGTATATGTATATATGTGTATATGTATATATGTGTATATGTATATATGTGTATATGTATATGTGTATATGTATATATATATATATATATATATATATATATATATATATATATATATATATATATATATATATATATATATATATTACACGTATATCCCAAAGTACATATACATATATCCCAAAGTACTTGTCCTCTGTAGTATATCTGGTAATATATCATCATATTAAGAAACTGTTAACATATTAACTTTTTATTATAATAAAAGTATATTACATATATTAATTTTATAATAATAATAAATTTCTCTCTCTATATATATATATATATATACATACACATAAAATGTAAAATGAGTGCTTTTTTTCCCAAGCATAATTTGTTGCCAAAGAAACTAATAAATAATAATAATAATAATAATATCATCATCATCGAGTCTAAGGAGCTGAGGAATATTTTTGGCATACATTAAAATTCTGCATATGAAATTCAATAGGTGTTTCACTGATCTAATTTAATCTAACCATGCAGACTTTGGCTGCGAATCAACATTAGGTCTCTAATAAGAAAATAAGAAAAGCCTGATGAATAAACGGCTATGATGTATTCCCAGGAGAGTGTCTTTGAATACATCGACACACACAATGGGAGCCTTGAACGGACTCGTGAAGGAGTATCCTATGACAAAATTCAATCTCTAAAGCTTAGCCTTGTTGCTCCTTTTGCTGTTTTTAGTTTTCAGATGTCATCAAGTTATTTCAGTCACGCTGTCAGCTGCATTAAATTGCAGATCACACTCTTATGCGTACACGCCCATTCTTCTGGAAAAGCTCCCACAGCTCATCTTCTGATTCTTGACTGTAAACCAGACACGTCCATCTGTTCAGGGATATACGAGCAGACAATCAGATTTATTAATAGCTTTTTTTTTGGGAGAAGCCAATCAGTGTTAGACTCATCGCTCAGTGCTGATTTATTGCAAGGATTTTAAATCTAAATCTAAAGTCAGTTTTACTGTATATTAGTAATATAGATTCTCTGTTTGCATTGCTACTGACTCTGAATTCCACATCTATGTAGCTAGCAGGCTTTCTTTATTGTGCAGTCTGCCACAGTGCTGACTCAAACAGACAGGACAAACAGAGGCCGGAAGAGCATGGTTCTCTTCTTGATGGCTGTTTATGCGGCTGTTTAGCAACCCCTATCTATCTCCAGATGCCCCTGCCACATTGTTCTCCTTTCCTCGGGTAAACAAGTGGAGAGGGGAGTAGGTCTCACCACCTTCCTCCTGAAAGTTTCACTGACACAGAAATAGCGCTGAGAAATGTTCACATACAGTTAGACTGCTGATGTACAGTTTGCTGACCCATGACACACTTTTTGTAGCAACTAAAAATCCCTGCAACAAAAAACGGGTAAATGTTTTGTTTATATAAGCTTCAGTTAGACTGATATGAAGAACTAAGCTTAACTAACTCATTATGATAACTTGGCCAAGTATATACAGGTCACAGATATCATAGTAGTGTGATATGGCTATATATGAGCACGGTTGAGATTCGGCCATGGATAATAAACACAGTGTGCCGATATACAGCAATATCTCACGGCTACGAGTGTGATATTGCGTTTATACAACAGTTCGACGATACGTGTGTGTAAATACATACGAAACAACATCGGAGTGTCTTTAAAAGCCCTCTTTTGTGCAGAACTAATTCCTTCTGCCACAGATTGACAGTTTAACAGCTGAGCCCAAGCCTCCGTTATCAATTTGAAAACATAACTTTAAAACTAGTAATGAAGGAACGTTGAGTCGCTTCATTGAAAGCTTATTGTATTACTGTATTAAAAGCTCACTGTATTATGTAGAGTAGAGTATTATGAGAGAGAGTGGACTGAGCAAGTGTGATTAACTTACCTTCATCTGATACAGCATTCATTCTTCAACTCAATCTCATATTCACAATAAATCATTAGTTTGAATGGCCGAGGTAAGTCTGCTCTTGGCGGGTTCATGAGCGCTGAACAGCTGCTGACACCCTGGAGCTCACATCCCAAAAACGTTGAAGAAAATTTTCAAATAGACGTTTTATTAACAAGCTGCATATTTTAAGTCTAAACGGGTACATTCTTGCCTAAAAACCCTTAAAACTACATTCCGTGACACAAAACAGTATTATTTATAAAATTATAGTGGATTTGTGCATCTACCATGACATTTCCAGTGAGAAATACGGCAAGCGGAGTGATACAAATGGCTCTCAGCCAATCAGATTCGAGGACCAGAAACAACTGTATAATACAATACAATATAACATAATATAATATAATGAGCAATATGAGTAGCTGTGCAATATTGCTCATTTATCAGGACGACTGAGATTTGGCTTTAGGTACAAGGCTGCAGGCCGTGGTGAACGGCCACGGACTCTCTGGATGCTAGTCTACACAACTACATTCTCACTTACAAACTCTTAAACCTACATTCTGTGCCACGACAATGGTAGTATAGAGAGACTGAATTCACAGCACAGTCTTTTAAGTGTGCCAATAACCTTTTTGGCCTCAGTGTCTTGAACCCAGCCAGTTTCCTTTCAAGTGCCTTGTAAGAAGGAAATTATATTGTTTAGGATGGTTTCCTTAAAGGGGAGGGGAGCGAGATACACTTATATAGAGACTCCGCCACATTCAGTCTGTCTTTAAAGACGTGGTTCTCACATCTGATGCCAAACTGCCCTTCCCAGTAATTGTTGATAACATATGTAGTCTGTTCTGTGCACATCAATAACTGTCTGGTTTGGTTCAGCTACAAAATCAGACATCAGAAGACTACAGAGAATGGTTCAGACTGCTGAAAGGATTATTGGTGCTCCCCTGACCACCCTCGAAGAACTGTATACATCCAGAGTGAGGAAAAGGGCTCAGAAAAATCACCCCCAATCCAAGTCATCCCCTTTTTGAACTTTTGCCATCTGGCCGGCGCTACAGAGCCCCAAATACCAGGACAGCCTAGCACAAGGACAGTTTCTTCCCCCAGGCAATCTACCTTATGAACAGTTAAATGTTCCCCACATTATGCAATAAAAACGTGCAATAACCTTATATTTATTTGTTACCACCTCCATCCTAGCACATCCCTGCATCTCATTCTATTCTATTCCATTCTATCATCTATAGCGCAACTGTACATACAACTTATTTATTTTTCCATTTATTTTTCCATTTTTGTCTCTTTATATTTACATGTGTGTATTTTTTTATTTTCATCTTATTTTTATTGTCTGTGTGTTGTTGTCTCTGTGTACTGGAAGCTTATGTCACTAAAACAAATTCCTTGTATGCTCGAGCATACTTTGCAATAAAGCTCTTTCTGATTCTATGTATATAGAGAGAGATTGAATTCGCAGAATACCAATAGCAATACATATTATAGGAATATAGGTACATATTATAGGAATAAAACTATGTAAAGAATAAAGAATAGTCATTTGATCATTACTGTATCAAATCAGTCATGAAGCAATGAGCCTATTCTTCTGTATGTGAACTTCAGAGGAGGAAGTTGATAAAGGCTGAAAACCTCCCTCCTTGCTGAAACGTATTCTTAAAATAATGCCGGTGGGGCATCAAGCTCAAGACTGATAAACTTCTGGCAGAGTGGGTCTGAATAAGGTCTGTTTACACAGTGCGTTTCTGCAGTTAAATTTACATCCAAATATTTTCTCAATACTTCCCACAGACAAACTGTTCTTTAAACACACAGTCTTACCCAAGTTCTCACGTTAAAGCAATGAGAGTATTCTGGGCTCCCTCTTCCCATGAACCCCCTTGAGGACTGAGACTCTGATGCTAAACTTTGCATTAATCCAGAGGGAGAGAGAGCGAGACCAATAAAGAACATCATTACGCTGTGTAATTGGTACATAAATACCAACAAAATTAAAAAAGTCAAAAATCATACACGTTTATCCAGCATTACCCTGCCCT
Organism: Onychostoma macrolepis; assembly: GCF_012432095.1. Taxonomy (NCBI): domain Eukaryota; kingdom Metazoa; phylum Chordata; class Actinopteri; order Cypriniformes; family Cyprinidae; genus Onychostoma; species Onychostoma macrolepis. The sequence continues at coordinate 15,691,390 of NC_081155.1, forward strand.
AAAGGACAACTGAACATTTCCCATGACATTTAAATATGACAAGCTTTAGGACTTGAGTACAGTCTTAAAGGAATAATTCACCCAAAAATGAACATTTTGTCATCATTTACTCACCCTAATGTTGTTCCAAACCTGTATAAGTTTCTTTCTTATGTTGAACACAAAAGAAGATATTTTGAAGAACCAAAGAGCTGTTGGATACCCATTGACTTCCATAGTATGGAAAGAAATGCTATGGAAGTCAATGGGGACCATAAACTCTTTGATTACCAGCATTCTTCAAAATACCTTCTTTTATGTTCAACATAAGAAAGAAAATCAAACAGGTCTGGAACGACGTGAGGGTGAGTAAATGATTACAAAATTGAGTGAACTCTCCATTTAATTGTGCTATTTTCTTTAAGTCTTAAAATAAACTCAAATATAATGCAGCACCATGTTGCACTGCATTGTTTTAAACACATTTAATGGATTTTAATATGCCAAAATACTTTCACTTCATTGATGGGCGATGTTACTTTGTTAAAATATTCACTTTAAAATGATAACAGGAAACGCACAGCCATCAAATACCCAGAAAAGACAAATGTCACTAAATATCTGCTTCTTTGCTTATTTTTAGCAGTAGGTTCCTCAAATTCTTCCGTCTCCTTTTCCCAGACTCCCAGTACTTGAGTGTGTGGGAAAAGTTTGTATTGAATAACAGAAATCTACACACACAAAAACAGCCGAAATATACAGTCGCTGTGTTTGACATCTTTGTCCTTGTTTTATTAGAGCATGAGAAGGCACTAGGCAGTGCAGTACACAACTATAGGGCAAAGTTTGAAATAGCATAAAACTAGCATTATTTTTTCCCATTTCTTCATGTGGCACAAACAATAAGAGTAGTATGATATTCTGAATGCTGCCTTGGAGTCACAAAGTCACACTGTCTTCTATGAAAAATGAAGGTTGGATTTGCGTCATAGTTAGACCACAGTGCACAAGGCACTGAAACTATATAGTTTAAGTTAAGTTAAGTTAGTGATGTATTGTCAAGTATGGTGACCCATACTCGAAATTAGTGCTCTGCATTTAACCCATCCAAGTGCACACACACAGCAGTGAGTAGTGAATAAAATGCACACACACACAGTGAACACACACCCGGAGCAGTGGGCAGCTATTGCTCCAGCGCCCAGGGAGCAATTAGGGGTTCGGTGCCTTGCTCAAGGGCACCTTAGTCATGGTATTGAAGGTGGAGAGAGTGCTGTTCATTCACAATCCCCACCTTCAATTCCTGCCGGTGCGAGAATCTAACTGACAACCTTCAGGTTACAAGCCCAACTCCCTAACCATTAGGCCACGACTACCCCTTTCAATATATAGTTACATTTTCAGTACATGCCTAAATTTTACTACACTATATTATTGTAAATAAGTACATAGAAGAAACTAGCATGAACTTTTAGGGGAATTTCATTGGTCAATAAGACTTGATACTGACACCTACTGGTGTGGATGCAATTTAACAAAAACAAGTGGTTAATGCAATTGTTGAAACATCATATTTGCAATTGTGTTAGAGCAGATAATTAGATAAAGTGCGTGGAATTTGAACGCTCATGTGATCCCAACATGGCAGTCACCATGAAGAGGGACCACCCTAACGTAGAATAAAGTAGCTTTTGTAGTCAACCCATATGATTCGAATTACACTTTATCAAAAGTACTATTCATTTCATTTTGTAATTTTTTTAAAAATGGTTTAGAGCACCTCCAAGTCATATACACCTTTTAGCTGTTCTTCAACACATGATTTTCTCATGGATAACAGCATTCAGGCCTATGCAAGAGAAAAGGCCAATGCAAGTATACAGTACATGAACGCAAACCCTTCTAGCTGTGTATGTTTGATTTCTCACACAGTTTAAAAAAAAAAAAATGCCAGAGCACAAATTTTGTTGAAGTGTTAGCATATTAGCATTAGCGTAAACTACTATGGCAATTTTTCAACTTCAGGTCATGGAGAAGACTAGTAAAAGTTAGTGTAGTTAGTTTACCCAAAAATGAAAACACAGTTATTCACTTTCATGATGTCCTAAGTCTGTATGTTTCATCTGCAGTACACAAAGCTCTTTTGGAATGAGAAATTCCTTTTTAGGTTAAATATTCCTTTAAAGTTGGCATGTTTACATCTAGCCATCTCAATAACAATACTTTAATTTACAGCATAAAAGTAAATTAGTAAAGGATAAGTTTTCTCTTCATTCACACTACTGTTTTTTTGTTTTTGTTTTCCTCAGGCTCTTCTGACTAGTCATGGCTGACTGGAGTCTGCTGGGAAACTTTCTAGAAGAAGTCCAGGAACATTCCACCTCGGTGGGAAAGGTGTGGCTCACCATTCTTTTTATCTTCCGGATCCTGGTCCTGGGCACGGCCGCCGAGTCCTCGTGGGGCGACGAGCAGGAAGACTTCACCTGCGACACAGAGCAGCCCGGTTGTGAGAACGTTTGTTACGATAGAGCTTTTCCCATCGCGCATATCCGCTTCTGGGTGCTCCAGATTGTATTCGTGTCCACACCTTCTCTCATCTACATGGGACACGCGATGCACATTGTCCGCAGAGAGGAGAAGAAGAGGAAAGAGCAGGAAGATGAAGGAGCGCAAAGAGACAGAGATGGAGAGAAGTACCCAGAGGAAGAAAAGAACTGTGGGAAGGAGGACGAAGGTGGAGGTGGGAAGTTGCGATTGAAGGGGGCTTTGCTACAAACGTATGTACTAAGCATCCTCATCCGCTCTGTAATGGAAGTGATCTTCATCATAGTCCAGTACATGCTCTATGGAGTTTTCCTTAATGCGCTCTACGTGTGTAAGGCCATTCCATGTCCACATGCAGTTAACTGCTACATCTCGAGACCTACGGAGAAGAACGTGTTTATTGTGTTTATGCTGGCGGTAGCGGCTGTGTCGCTGTTGCTCAGTATTGTAGAACTCTATCATTTGGCATGGAAGCAGATTAAGCGTTGTTTGCAAAGATATAATGCTTCCAAACAGCGACCGAATACACCATCCACTGTAGCTGCAGTCTCACCAAACCGAACCTGCACTCCACCTCCTGACTTCAACCAATGCCTGACATCTCCACCGTCTTCCCCTACCATACAGACACACGCACACTCGCTTTTACACCCAACCTGCCCGCCTTTTCACAATCGGCTGGAGCACCAGCAAAACTCAGTGAACATGGTCACTGAACGCCATCGAGGTCAGGACTACCTAGGTGTCAACTTCTTGAGCTTCTCACATACACCTACAGAGACGCCCAACTCGTTTCTAAGCAGTGATTTTGTTGAGGACAAGCGAAGGTTTAGCAAGAGCAGCGGGACCAGCAGCCGCATGAGACCAGATGACCTTGCAGTATAGCACTGACCAATCGAATCTGGAAAAGGGTCGTCTAGTGTGACGAGTCATTAATCTGCTACATGATTTTGCACTTGACCGAACATATTTACTTCAGTGCTGTCTGATTGCCTGAGCCAGAATACCGGTTCATACATTTGTGAGTGATGCATAAAAAAAAACATTTGACTTTATATAAAAAAAATAAAAAAAAATAAAAAAAAGTCAACATGAAATCAAGACGTTATACTTAAATGCTTATCTTTATAATCTTTCATCAAAATTTAGAAACTTCCTCGACCTCTGAAACGCCTTTTGTCGCTTTGCATTTGGACTAATGCATTGGAAATATAAAATAATGCCAACTTTTTACTTTGAAATACACCATAGTTTCACTGTAATAATGCACTATAATGTATTGTTGCACAATGCACTGATGAGATGTTCTTCACTAACTTTGATTTTTTTCCTCCTTATTGGTAAATGAGATGTTTATGATATTTTATATTTGCTTAACTTAGCATGTAAATATTCTGGACTGCTGATAAGAAAATGAAGATTTCTTTCTTCGTCAAATGCATATCTCAAGTGGAAAATGGACATTGAGAACCATTTGAAATGGACATTTTGCATTTTGAACACTTACTGTGACTTCGCAACCCATTTTGATTGCGCAAAAAAGACAGGACAATGGAGAGAGACAAATGCGATGTGAAATATTATTGCAAAAATGAAAACATTATTGTAAATCCAGGGACTTTCATAACAGGCCAGCGCTGAAGAAACGGTTGCATCTAATTTGATAAAAACCAAATCATCCCGACAGTGCAAGAGCGATTTAAACTGTGAAAATCTGGGGTGAAGAGCTCTTGAACTGAGCCCAGTTGTGTATACTTTGCCTGAAGATATGAAAGAAAAAGGAATGTAAAACAATGTTGTTGTTTTAACCTTTGCAGTCATATTTCTAATTCTATTTGTAATAACAGATGTGCTTGTTCTTAAATTTGATGTATTAGATTTTTTTAATGTTATTAACGCATACAGAAATAAAGATAAAATAAAAAATAAAACCCTAAATGTCAGCTCACATCTATATATGCACAAAACCCCCTACCACTTGCATGTCAAATTACATCTAACCAATCATGTCACGGCTACCACTAGGTGGCGCAATCACTCTCCACTACAATACAAAGCTAGCCAGTAGACTAAAACATGCACTCATCAGAATGCTCTGTGTAAGCTAATAGGTCATGTGTTATCCTGACACTGAAGTGCTTTACATTTTGTGCTGGTGGATAAATAGGGACCAAATAAGTGAACTAGTCTCCGTGCAGCAGCTGCTAAATCTCAGTTAACCTCGGCTAAAATTAGCCCTGCAATGGAAAGCACTCTCCGCCATCAGTTCAAGAGCAACATGTGTTGGATCATTATTGCACAACAGCAAACATTCATTTTGAAAGAATTTGCTAAAAGACACTGAGGTTGGAATAGGACCGGTCCACTTCCAGGAGAATCAAGCCATGGTCAGCCAAGCATGAATTCACCACATAAACAAGTGAACAATTAGCAAAGACTGTAAGTGTAACTGCAAAGATACCTAACTTAAAGCTGTTAATATTTGAAGGCGAGATGATACACACTGAGATGTGCCATTTTTAAATGTACCTTACCTGTACCTGTAATTCATGCATAAGCATGCTATTTAGAATCTGTAAACGTAAATTAAACATTTCACATAAAATAATACTTTACTAATTTGATTATGTTTTAAATTACAAATAAGAGTGTAGTTCAAAGATTTTCCATAAAAATAAAAAATAAATTGCAAAATGGAGATTCTCCATGAATCCAAAGTACTCACATATTTGTAATTTACCTTATGGTTTTATGCAAAGACATTGCAATACAGGTCAAATGCATTGCTCAAAAATGCCCAAGAGTGATCACCTTGTGGAATTTACATTACAATGTTCTAGTAGCAATTATATCTTTAAAAACTACACCACCCTGAAACCGGATTAAATGTTACACAGCCAACTCAATCCAAAAGGAATTTTCAAATACACATAATAACAGATCCAAAATAATCACGTCTTGTTAGCTTTGTGCAACCGGCAGCCAAGAAATTTTAAAAGAAAAACATAATCTGCCACTAGGGGGCAGAGGAAGACCACTAGTAGCATGAGATAAACACAAAGGCAATGACGCTCTTTATACCAAACAATATATTTTATTTGTCGTCCAACACCACAGCCCAGCCTTAGGAAGTGGTTCAGTACCAAATTCAATGGAGTTACACATGACGAGCATCAACACAGGAGGGGCAGGGACAAGAGGACAACCTATTAGCTTTTTTTTCTGTTTTTGTTTTAATAATCATTTGTTTTTTACAAAAAAAAAGAAAGAAAAAGCCCACCCTCCAGTAGCTCAGATGTTGTCAGCGCTGCACTGTATAGCTGTACACAGCCAAGCAATTAAAAAAAAAAAAAAAAAAAATTATTTTCAATGTATTCCGCAGTGGTGGCAAACAGCGACAGCCTGACTGCAGTCCTTGTCGGACAGACATGGATATGCAGACAGTAGCCTGAGCGTCACTGCAGAACTGAGTGCTGCTGGTTTATGGGGTTCAAAAATGCCCCTCCACAGTCACCCTCACCTGTACCCAGACCAGCTCACAGAGGTTTCTAAAACAGGAACGGGAGACCACACTGCATACATCTGATTACTGCTCCTACTGACTGTCAAAGTGTTTTTCTCTACAATTAAAAAAAAAGGAGAAAAGAAAACACTTTATTCTTTACAGTTAATTCTTGTTTGTGCTTTTTTAATAATACTATGATCTGTATGAGGTCTTAGTTTGGTTTTATCATACACTGGAGTAGCAAAGAAAATTAAATTTAAAATATTCTGTACGCCCCACAGTACACAGTATTTTGTGGTGCTGTTGTGTCACCTACTGTCCACAAACAACCACTTCAATCCCCCCTTTACAAATGAAGATGAAAAAAAAAAAAAAAAACTATAGAAATCACTGGTAGAATCCCTTTAACAACACAAGTACAGTACACACATACAAAGAGCATTTCCTGTTTGGAGGGAAGTGATGCGATGAGATGTAAACATATAGCCAAGACGGTGCACCTTGTGACAAAATGTTCCTTGACTTTTCCACTTTCATGTCTATTCTTTCAGTTCTTGGACTTTTTTTTCCAACAATCTTTCCTGGTTTCCAACTATGTATAAAAGTACAATGAAGCCCCTAAACGTTCATACTTGGTTTGCTGTAGACTTTATATGTGGCATCTTGTCCACAATGTCAAACAAATATCCTCGACACGAGTCGGTCTTGTAAATTCCATATACATTCCCAAGTTATCGAAAAAAAGTCCCTTCCAAACGGTGCCGGACCTGAGCCCAACTTTGAGGAAAGCACAATTAGCTTCTCACACTTCCGCATGTTTAATGACATTACCATTGCAGAAGATTCCCTGTGAACACATCCATGTGTATGTGATGGACACCCATCACTGTGTAAGCTATAAACCTTGCTCTAACCAGGTGTCAGGGTGTGTATGTGCACAGAAAATGTCCCGGTTTCCACACGTATCTGCTTTACAACAAAGAGTTTCTTTTTGTCTTTCATTACAAAGGTTTTTATTTCACAGGTTACACAGTTTCCCGACTGTTCATAACTGTAGTGGAGGCTCAAAACATTATATTCCCAGGGTTCCCTGGGCCAGGGTTAAATCCCATGCCCATGTCTGCTGCCATTCCTCGAGGCCTCATCTGAGAGGGCATCATCATAGTCTGCTGAGGACCGCTCATCCCTTGTAGTGACATCATCATGTTAGGTGAGCCCACAGGGCCAGGGTGGTTGTACATCGGCCGTTCCTTTCCTTGCATCATGGGGCCTCCCATCATTCCTGGCTGCTGGCCAGGAGACAACATCCTGTGCTGTGGCCCCATCATACCCTGACCCATGAAACCTGGGGGTCTCATGGGGTTGTGGCCTGGATTACCCATGGGCATGTCCTGTGGTCCCATATGTCCAGGGCCAGGAGGACCACCCATTCCCTGCATGGGGAGGCCCATCCTCGGATTGCCCTCACCCATCATCCCCTGCATTTGGGGAAAGCCAGGTGGGCCAGACGGGTGTGGTGGCTTCCCACCAGGGGCGTCTCCACCACGAGGGAAGTAGGACAGAGTCTGGCTAGGCTTCTCAGAGGGGATAATTCGAGAGAGGTCAAACTCGGGGATACCTGACGCACCTGGTCGCATGACCTCATGTAGATCCGAGTCATTGAAGACACCCGGCATGTTATTAAACTCCTGGCCTCCTGGAGTGTTAGGTTTACACATACCTGGCTCACCACCAGGTCCATGAGGCATACTGCCCATCCTCCCCAGCGGGCCCCCTTCTCCCTGGAAACCCATCCCGTGAGGGAAGCCACCCTGGTGCCCGGGACCATTGTGAGGAAAGGGGACCTGCTGTGGAGGTGACTGTCCTGGAGGGAAGCCCTGTCCTCGGTGAGGAAGACCCATACGCCCCTGTGGCATCATCTGGTTGTTGCCCATGCCAGGGTCTTGGGAGACTGGGTTCATCATCATACCATGAGGCATCATGCCTGGACCCATAGGCCCAGAGTGAGGAGGCATATTGGGGCCCATGGGATTGGGCGAGGGCATCTGGTTTGGCATGCCATGGGAAAGTGGCTGGGAGCCCATAGGGTTCATCCCCATTGGGCTGAGGGAAGGCATGGGACCAGAAGAGTTGGGTGTCATCATTCGAGGATGACCTGGGTGATGGTTCACACCCATACCTACAAAGAGAACCAAAAGATTTTGATTTAGTGGAAAAGACCTTCAGAAAATGCCACCATGACCAAAACCTACTGCATTTTCGTTAACTCTTATAGACATTACCGGGCATGCTGTTGTTCATAGATGGCAGGTTTGGCGATCGAGCAGGCGGCGAGTCATCATCAGAGCTAGCCACGGTTTTGATTGCATCATGGTAGAGGGGCGTAGAACTTGGCATTGCGAACTTGGACATGCGGGACATCATGATGGAAAGAGGATTTTGGGATAACGTTGGCTCTGGGGGCATTGTGTAGGGGCTGCTGGATGGAAGACTTCCTGGCACATTCATGCCACCTGGCTGACTGGAGGAACTACTGGAGGGAGGAGCTGAGGGAGGAGGATTACCACCTGAGAACAGAAGAGGAGAAAGGAGGTCAAGAGAAGAGAGGAGATGTAGGATAATGGATGAAAAGCTTTTACCAATGACCTTTTATCTGACACCTCTTAGGTCAATAGCTGCTACAAAAAACATTACTAAAAAGATCCTGCTGTAACAGTATAATTAGCAGGAATAATTGAGACCACCTGAAAACAAAGTGCCACTGAATACATTCTTGGACCATGTTCTCAAAAGCATTGTGAGCTAAGCTTATCATAGAAACCACTGGTGGAAATGGTTCTATGATCTACTTAGGTTTAGAATGCATTTGGGAAACAGAGCCCTGGTTATTTTGATGGTCCCTTTAGACATTGTTGAGTACAATTAACTTTTCAACTGTCAGTCAACTAACTGTCATTACAGTAATAATAAGTTGTACTTGCAAAATTACTTCAAGTCAGTAGAATGTCTGTTCAACATCCCAATGTTGGGCAACCAATAAAATGTTTCAGGAGATATTAAGCAGATGGTCTACTAATACTCTAGTGACTGGTGACTGGCGTGTAGTTGCAAAGTCACCTACAGTCAACAAAATGTCTAAAGGCCAAAGGAGACCAACAAAAAGTGCCAACAGTGTTACATACCGATAAACAAAGACTCAATCCACAAAAATATGCCATATGCACACAGACTAAAAAGTAAACTTGTATAACATACATAATGACTAATAAATACAATTGTTTAGGCAGGAACTTTTATTGTACCTTGATCTACACTGCCCATCATATTTGGTGACGTCATACTAAGGGAAGGCTTGTTGTTCTGAGGGATTCCTGGGCTTTGCATGGGCGGCTTGGGTGACGACGTCCAGCCAGGGGAGGGGGCAGGAAGCGAAGGAGACTTCATATGGACGGGTGATGCCCCTGCTGAGCCCATCATGGGAGGAGACTTAATGGCTGCCGCTGCTGCTACTGCTGCCGCTGATGGTCCGCTTAGCATACCAGCCAGCTGGGACGGCGTCTGTGGAGACTTGAGGTTACCTGATGGTGAGCCCAGCATCGGAGACTGGACCTGCCGCAGTGTTGGTGACTTTAGCGGGTTGACATTGATGTTGGGCGAATTAGCGGGGCCAGACTGGACATTCAGGTCTGAGGGCTTGCGATTCATACTTCTCTGGCCAGGCGGAGGCCCTGAGCTGTTGGGAGCTTGGTTCGGTGGTAAAGGAGGCATGTGACTAAGACGACCATTTCCACCCACACTGCCTCCTCTTTGATCAGGTCCAAAGGGTGGCTCGCCTCTGGGACCTCTTGGATTTCCAGGGCCTTGGGGACCCATGCCAGGGAATTGTCGGTTGGGTCCCATGTTGATGTCTCCTGCATGGGGCTGGTCATGGAAAGGAGGCCCCTGCATCATTCTCTGTGAAGGAACTACATTGTCAGGCATTGGACCTCCACCTTGCCTCATCTTCATAATTTCCTCTGGACTAAGGTTCATTGGTGGATCTCTCATCTTAGGGGGTATCATCTGAGGGCTAGGACCCATGTTTACATTGAGGTTTCCAGGTCCCATGCCAAATTCATTCATATCTCGACCAAGACCTTTCACAAACTCCATTCTTGAGGAGGGGCTCATGGGACCGTCACCTGGCATTCTGGGAAACATCATACCACCTCCATTTCCAGGCTCCATGGGTCTTTGATTACCCATCATTCGATTCATCTCCATCATCATGCCAGGTGTCAGACCCATGCCTTGTTTATCACCCATACCTTGATGGAACATAGCTTCCTGTACAGACTGAGGATTAGGGAATCGTTCCACCCTTCCACCTGGACCTCCAAACATGCCTTGCCCAGGAGGGAATCCCCTCCCATCCCCCATTTTTGGCATATCATCAGGCCAGTTCATTCCAGGTCTGGGCATAGTATTGGGCCCTCCCTCCATGTCAGGGTTCATCATGCCAGGGAAGCCAGGCATCCTCTGCATGTGTGGATGCATCCCTCTGGGGCCCATGTTCATCTGGTCAGGGAATGGTTCAGGGCCACCAGGGCCCCACACCTCTCCAGGATTCATCTGGTAGGGTGGCGGTGGACCTCGCATCATTCCTCTAGGTCCACCCTGATGAAGCATCATGTCTCCCATTGGCCTATGCTGCATTTGTTCCTGTTTGCGCTTCTTCTCCTCATAGAAGTCTTGCTGCAGTTTTAGCCAGGCCATCTGCTCTGGGGTCATATGGTCTCCATGCTCTCCACCAGGACCTGGATGTGAGTTCATAGGTCCTGGACCTGGTGGAGGGGGTCCAAGATCATCTGGAGAAAAGGGCATGTCTCTAGGACCAGGCGGACCAAAGGGAGGCCCATCTGGACGTGGTCCTCCCGGACCACCTGGCTTCCCAAGGCTTTTTGACTGGGCCATCATGGCTTGGAGAGGCCCTTGTTCTATTTTCTTGGGTCCTCCTTCCATCATTGCAGAATTGGGCGGGGGTCCACCCATGTTCCCTTGGCCCATGGCAGCCATGTCCTTATCATCTGGGAAGAGCATACGCTGTATATCACGTAAAGTCTGTAAGGAACGTTCCCTGTGTTCAAGTTGCTCTTGGGAAAGGCCCTCAGGGTTGTCCCCCATGCTAGACATGATTTCATGAGCCAGCTGCTGGTGGTGTTGAGCTGTGAGCTTGGCATCTGCCCCTTTAGGTAAATCTAGGGATGGGAAGCTCTGTGGGGGGCCAGCATTGGGAGGCTGGTTGGAGGCCTGGCTACCAGGTGTCCCTGCAGAGTTGCTACCATCGTGGGATCCAGCACCGTCCTGTGGGCTACTGCTGGGGAGGCTCTTAGAGTCCATACCAGCTGAAGGTGCATTGTCTGGAGGCAGGCTAGTTGGTTTTGCCCCCTGGGTTGGTTGCTGAGGTTGGGTGGGTTGCGCTTGAGGTTGTTGCTGCTGGCCTGGCTGCGCTACTTTAGAGGCTGCTTGGTGGTTCTGATCACTGGCGAGAGATGAGGGCTGTTGCTGGGACGGAACTCCTTGCTGTTTAGTGTCACTTCTGAGGGACCCAATCTGATTGTTCTAAAACAGACACAATAAAATACACATTTTCAATGCGTCTGTGAAGATCTTGACATTCAGTAGCAAACATTCTTGACATTTAGTGTAATCACAATTCAGTGATGTCCTTTCTTACCAGGGGGAGCTGGGACTTTCCACCCTTGCCATTAGAGATATTATTCATGTGGTAAGTGATGATGTTATCTACATGTCCCGTTATGACTGCATCTGCCGCCCTGAGATGGGAAGAAAATAAGTCAGTCAAAGCTTTGCATAACTCATCTGACCAACAGTATTCACTTTAATATCTAATTTAAAGCTGAAGTGTGTATTTATTTTCATGTTAAATACTTTTGTCAATCCCAGTTTAATATGTAGAAACAAAAGTTGATTTTCTTGAAAGCTGTAAGCAATCTGTATCTGTGGCACTACTATAAAATTGCTGTTTGTTTGAGCATGCCAAATAGACAGACAAAGCAACACTGGCTCAAGCAATTTAAAAACTTTTTAGAAATTCTGTTCAGTGATGATAGTGGCACAGAAATCACTTTTCAGTTTTATTACAGAACATATTTATTTCACTCCCACTACGTTACACGCTAGTAATGAGTACTGTGACTGTCCATAGCCACATTCACACCAGTGCTAGACAAGGATAGACAAATAGTCACAAGAAATTGACACTGGGCTCAGTCCCATCTAGTGTGATGGCAGAGCAGTAATGGCACTGCTATGTGGGAGACTTTCGTTATGGTCACAACATCTGACAAAGTTTCTGACACATCCTGTCATTCTAATATCTGCCATCTAAGAGACTAGTTTAGGCAAACATGTTGCTGTCAGTGCTCGAACGCTTTCATCTTTTACCACTACTACTTTTAGACATTTCTTAGCTCAGCAAAAAGGAAATATGAAAGAGATAGTTAGTGACAGAGGCCTTTGCTTCTTTGAACTGACAAAACCATGGCACTATTATTTAACAAAAACTGCATTTTAGCAGTGCACCTGAGGGTGCTTTAGCACATGTTCACAATTGTATTATGACAAGCACCATTTATAAAGAAACAGGAAATCTTTACTTGTTGGCCATCTCTGTGGTGAAGACGTAAACGACCTTTGACCCTGGTTTCTGCCCACTCCCCAATTCAGACGCTGTGCTTTGTCCTCCAACTGTATTATGGGTAGGCGTAGAAGCAGAAAGAGCAACTGGATCTGGCTTTATGTCAGCGGAGTTGCAGTCTGTGCAAAACATAAGCAGCATTATGGATATGATCACATAGCATTAGCAACAATAAGATAACATTTTGCTAATCACTGTTTAACGAGTAAGATTTAAAATGTTATTAGTTTGTAAATTTAATTTGTAATTACAAGTCAGTTTCTTATTACTACATAATAAATCTGTGCCACGAGATGACAATAATTACCATTTCATACCTACATTTTTTTAAAGGTAAGAACTGTTCTACATTTTAAATGCATTTTATTAAAAACAAAAAATGAAATATTGAAACCACATACTGAAGAATCCTGGGTCTTCTTCATCACTCTCTCCCCCTGAACACCAATCTGCACCGCTGTATGGCAACCGTCGCTCTCCAACACATAACCTTTTCGCTCTACTGCCCATTTCTTTAGAGAGACATAAGAGTAAGATTACCATGATGTTCATGAAACAGTCATTTGATTTCTACTGCTGGGAAGCACATCACTACTAAACTGCATGGTTGTTTCTCAAACACATCGGTGGATAGAAAATGCAACAAAATCACCAATGGCAGTGTACTGCAGCACCAGGCTAGGTTCAGACTTTGTGAGCAACAGTCCTCTCAACAGTCCTCTTTTTTTACATCAACATGAATACATTGTGCATTTCTATTCATTATAAATTCCACATTTGTCTGGAAAGTGATGTGCTATCCTTTGGCATTCTTCTCTTCATGCCATGTTGACTAATTTAGGCTGTTCTGAAACTTTTAAAGGTGTCTAGGATGGCTTAAAACAAACTTTGGATAACTTGGAGCCAAAAATACACTCATTGCTCTCCCAAGAAAAAAAAATAGACAAAATGGGCAAAATAGAAAGTTCTTAGTCACCATTAAATGTCATGAAACCACAGGCCAGTTCTCAAAGTTTTAGAGAAGTGAAAGTACAATAACTGTATGCGACCCAGCCACCTACACTTCACCAATTATGAGGTTAAAAGTTTCAAAAACTCAATGCACAGAAATTTACAGTTACATAAACTCCTAGACAATGCACATATAGTATTTTGTAAGTTTAATGCACAAAAACACTGGCAATTTTATATCTACCTAACACACAAGAGATATAAATACATACAAGTGAATTAGCTTTTGCATTTACACATACTTTCAAGACTGATAGGATTAAATTTAACCACTACATTTTTTATGGGAAAAAAAAACCATCATCTTATTTTTACTGGAAACGCTTGTCATATTTGTTCAGATTTTCAACAATTATGGCCAGTTGTGCAGCCCACCAAAAACATTACGGCATCCAGGAGTTAAAAGGAACACCTACAACAATCAAAACAGATGACCTCCAGTGAGGAGAAAAAAAAAAAAAAATCACCACTGTCAGTGTGATCAAGGTTTTAAAAAGACAATACAGTAGCACCATTGTTAGTGTCTATCCAGCTGGTTAGTTCCCAGACCACAACATCTCACTGAAACTAGGACACAGTCGGGTCAAAAGGGGAGATATAAGACTTCCTGTGTACAGACAACACACACGGCTCAAACGGCAAGAGCAAACTCTCGACAGCTTGAACAAACACAAACACGCACAACAAACAGACTTACAAGCTGTCTCCCTGTGAGCATACAAGCACATTGGTACACAAAGAAAACCAAACAGGTTGCTTCTGAACAAGCCATTTCTGACTTAAACATCAACATCAGCATTTAAAACTAACATTTAAACATAGACTGACAGACTTTAATGCTGCACCTCAAGAATTACCAATGAAGAAAATTAAACGGAGAAAAGCTGGTTTAAAAAATAGAATCTGAAACGAAAACAAAAGAACAAAAAAAAAAAATGCTTGAGCGTCACACTGAAATGTTTATGCAGAGGCATTAACAACCAGCAGGGGTCCTTCAGACTGTCAGGAACACCAACCTTAAAGGGGAGAGAAGAGCGAGAAAAAAAAAAGCAGCAAGGTGGCTCCCCCTCACTCAGCAAACCAAATGGTTTGTTCCCTGGCGTTCCTAAACCAGGCCTATCCTGTGATGCTGCCACTAGAAAACATACAGGGGTGTGAATGTCTTCATGCACCACTACAGCCCTCAGTGCAACCCTGCCAAACGAACAAACGCATACACGAGACAAGAAAACCAGCGAAAATGTGTGGCCCTTGGGATAAGGTGCGTGTTAGCATCATGGGTCATTTAAAGGTCATTCGCAATGGAGCTTTGCCATATTCTCTATATGGACACAAAGAAAACAGAATGTGCATCCAAAACCATATGAAAATGATAGCCCAGCACTACATTAAAGCATAAAAAGACCCTTATTAAACAATTCAAAACAGAAGAACTAGGACATTAATGGGTCATTCTCTGAACATCATGCTATGCCTGTTCCCATAACATACTTCCAAGTTTTCAGTCTAGTGTGCAATTCAGAAATTGTGAAATAATATTATCCATTATAAATAAGATATTACTATTGCCAATGTCACAATTCTGCACCTTTCTATTTATATTTCTAACATTCATTTTGCATTGCATCTTGTTGAAAGTTTTTTGACCATCATTGAAAAAAACAAAAAGACTATCTTGCATTCTTGATCAGCATTTTATCACGTTTGCTTGGATTTGCCCCGTCAAGCAAAATACATAATTATCAAGTTTATTAATTTTCCCTCTATGTGATGTAAATTCATCCAATTATAATGTGTGATTTATTACAAGGCAGAAACAAAATAACCAGATACGACCAAACTTGTAAATAATATAATTCCCAACTGTGAGAGGGCTGCATAATGTAGCCTAGCGCTTAAGGGTTAGCAATGAATGATAAATTAAAAACTACTGTACTTTGAAAGGCTGTAACCACATTTTAAGCAATGGAGGTAGCACTTTAAAATTTGGCCATTAAAGAACAACAACAACAACAACTTGGTTGACGACTAATCTCATTG
This sequence comes from Onychostoma macrolepis, assembly GCF_012432095.1. NCBI lineage: Eukaryota > Metazoa > Chordata > Actinopteri > Cypriniformes > Cyprinidae > Onychostoma > Onychostoma macrolepis. The sequence continues at coordinate 15,707,169 of NC_081155.1, forward strand.
CGTTATGCAGGTTACAGTGCTACAGTACATGGATCTGAGGTGAGACAAATATTACTTCTTGGAAGTTCAGTTGTAACAGTTTTTTTTTAAATTAATGAATGAAACAAATGGAAAAAAAAAAAAGTTTAAACAAAAACCGCTCCATTTCCTGAGAATGGGCCTAATGCACAAAACTGATGTCCATTCAATGCCAAAGCAAGGTGGTAATAGTATCACTCTGTGCCACAGGATGATCATAATATTCAGAGGTACAAAAATATTGCACATCATGCTCAATATAATTACCTGACCAATATAGTAATGCAAGATACTGGAGATGCTTAAAACCACACTAGATGTCATCTAAAACCATAGTGGTAAATTATCCCTTTAATGAATGACACACTATGAATGCAAGAGCTCTGAAACAGCTTCATAATTCAAAATGCATGTGAAAAATAAACAAAAATCACATTTTATTTTACCTTTCTGGTCCCCTTCATTGTTTGGCGTTCCTGTATCCCTTTGTTCGAATGACTCCACTGAAGTGCTTCTCTCTCTTTTAATCTTGCCTTTTGCCCCATTGCCTGAACTCAGGCCTTGTCCATTTTTGAGTCCCATACTCCCTATGGGGCCTTGGGGACCTTTGGGTGTGTGGCTTCCACTCAGCGACTTGGGGTCACAAGGAGACGGCTGTGATTGGCTGCCAGCGCCCCCTTGCTTTCCCTGGTTGGGCAGTTTGGAGTCCATTTGTGCGGCGCTGGAGGGGGACATCACGGGTGGCGACCTCACCATTGCCTCCTGCTTGGATTTCGGACTGCTGAGAAAAGCCAAATGAAAAATGGGTGAGATTGACCCAGGGCACACAGTTTAGATGATGAAGATCAATGTCAGCATTAAGAAACAACACTGGCACTGCTGAACAAATACAAAAATGAACATCTAAATATTTTTCAAATCAAACAGTTATTTAATATTAAAAGTCGTCAACAATGTCCAAATACGAGAGAGTTTGGGGCCTATTAATGGTAATGTAAATTAATTTGCCTTATTTGTTTATTATGTATCATGGTGTTATCAAGTGTTACAAGCTTTAATGTGTAATTTTCTGTGATAATTTGAACATTAGCATTGCACACTGTGCTGAAAATGCTTTATACTTTTTAATATTTCTTAAATATTTAACAAAAATGAACACTACTGTTCAAAGGTTACGGGTCTGTATGATTTTTAATCAGTACTTAATTCTTTTGAAATAAGTCTCTAATGCTCACTAAAGTTCATTTATTTGATAAAAATAAAGTGAAAACAGTAATACTGCAAAATATTACATTTAATATATAAATTTAACATGTAATTTATTCCTGTGATGCAAAGCCACATTTTTAGCATCATTACTCCAGTCTTCAGTGTCACATGATCCTTCAGAAATCATTCTAATATGCTGATTTGGTGCTTATGGCTCTTTTTTTTTTTTTTTTAAATCACCACCAACAGGTTGTTTTGCCTTATTTTTTGTGGAAACCCTGATACATTTTTTTTTAGGATTTCAGTAACAAATTTTTCAGAAAAAAATAAAATAAAATTAACTGTCAAGTGCATCAATTAAATGCAACCTTGCTGAATAAAACTGATTTCTTTAAAAACAAAAAGGTTGCTAGGTTGCCATTTATTTATGTTTTTATTGCATATTTTGAATTATAAATTTATAACAGTCACAGCAAGATTGTATCCTATTCATAATACCTTCAAGACAAAAAAATGCATTTACTCAATAGTTCCATATGCTGCAACATCAGGAACACAAAACAAGATCTTAGAAAATATAATAAACGTTTCTGCCATTTCCACTTTGTCGGTGGAAAACCAGCAGAATCCTATTAACTTCCCTTTCTTTGGTAAAGAACACCACTTAGGCCAGAATGAAAAAGTGGAGACGACTGAGTCATATCTTAGCAGCTGACTGACCGATCGTAGCCACCACACCCTGAAAACATGCCATTCGATAATAGAAGGGAATCTTGACGTGTACTGGTGACGCAATTACAGTACTCTCAGCGACCTTCTGTCCTAGCCTGTTCTTTGTTGACCGACTGCCAGGTTAATATTTAATCAAAACTCGTCAAACCAGATCTCCCACAAGCTAGCCTTCATCCATACCCAAAGCAATGGGTTCACAGCGCCTGGTTACCAGGGAAACCAGTTACACGCCAACGGTAAGGGCTGGTCATTGTTGGACACCTTTGAGTTTGGCAGTAAAACTCATATTTTTGTCCATTTTGCCTCCATATTGGATCCTAATGTCAGCCTGAAAGCACAAACTGCTTTCCAAAAGTGAGGTACCGGTTTCACAGGCCATGGCCATGTTTCAGAGCTCTGCGCACAATGCAAAATATTTTCCAGCATTCAGAGAAAATCCAAACGCTTTGGACAGCAGCCGCAAACATATACAGAATGGGTTGTGATTAGGCTATGGGCCATAGCGTTCACTGAAGGACTCCCAGGAGCCCCGCTGCAGACTCCTTAACCAATTCCAGATCTGTGAATCAGCAAGAGCAGCCATTTTGGAACCAACGTCCAGCAGGGCGGGATGTATATGCTCTGGCTGAGCTGAAGTGGGTCAGTTTCTCAAATGCTCAATGAGGTTCTGGAAGCTTTCCAGGTCCAGTGCTGCCTTTAGGGCACAGTTTGCCCTGCACTTGTGCTGCAGTTACTTCAGCTTGCACTGGTTTCCTGTCTATAAGAGACAGCTCAATGGCCATAAGGAGGGTGGGAATTGCGAGTAAGTGGGCAGCAAATGATTCGCTGGTGTGGCGCATCTCCATTAGGGAGAAATTAAAACAACAACTACTCCTCATACACTTAAGAACGGTTTAATATAAGATAGTGGTGAATTAATAGTATCCGCAATTGTGTCTGACTGCATTAAAACTGTTTATTAAGGCATTTTACCCAGGGGAATAAAACAAAAAACTATTTCAATAATTTATTAAAATTAGGGATATGCAATACTACGTATTTTCCTAAATCAATAGGCTATATGACATCCGAGAGCTTTCTGACCCTGCATAGACCTCCATGCAACTGACACGTTCAAGGCCCAGAAAGGTAGTAAGGACATCGTTAAAATTAGGCCTGTCACAATAACAACTTTTTGTTGTGCGATATATTGCCCCAGAAATATTATATCATTTTATGCCACCGAATATATAATCGTAATATAACGGCGTAATAATGCAAGGCAACCTACACACTTTCAAAGACAACAAACTTTTCATTCTTAAAAATATTTAGAAATAGCTAAATATTAGATACCTTAAAAAAAACTTTAATAAATAGTAAATAAAGATTTTCTAACAAAAAGCACAAAGTAACATGTAGAAAAATTGTATGGAGATTTTTCCCTGACCTTCTTTTCTCTGTAAATTAAGGGTGCACACTATTGCTAAAAAACACAATCCCTACTTAGCAGTCAGATGTCCGTATGCACAAAGGCACAGATCCCTAAACAAGGCCATATCTGCAGATGAAACTTTTTTTTCATAGAAGCAATTTTTAAATTTGAACTAGTACCTCATGAATTCACCACATTATGTACGAGAAGCTGCAAAAGACACAGGAGCAAGTGGAATGCAAAAAACATGGTGACATTCATTTTTATGTAAATATAGTTAAACCAAAAATGACTGAGGTAATGTGCATATATTGAGCAATAAGTCGATGTATTGATTATTGCGATAGGCCTAGTTAAAACAGTCCATGTGACATCAGTGGTTCAAAAATAATGTAATGTTATGAAGCTATAAGAATACTTTTTGTAGTTATTTTTGTTTTCTTTGAGCACAAAAAGTAATCTCATAGCTTCATAACATTAGAGTTGAACCACTGATGTCCAATGGACTATTTTAACTATGTCCTTATTACGTTTCTGGGCCTTGAACGTGACAGTTGCATTGCTGTCTATGAAAGGTCAGAGAGCTCTCGGATTTTATCAAAAATATCTTAATTTGTGTTCTGAAGATGAACAAAGGTCTTACAGGTTTGGAACGACATGAGGGAGAGTAATTAATGACAATTTTCATATTTGGGTGAGCTAACCCTTTATATGAAATCACATAAAAATGCTAAATATTGCTTCCATTGTTTAAAATGAATGTTAATCCACATCTTTCCTAAAGCTCTTGAATTCACTTCTATATAATTCTTGCATGCCATACTGAAATAAAACTTTTTCTTATTCATTTCAGCATTTATTATTGTATTGTTATATACACTATTGTTGAAAAGTTCGGTAAGATTCAAAGCTGAATTTTCAGCATCATTACTGCAGTCTTCAGTGTCACATGATCCTTCAGAAATCATTCTAAGATGCTGATTTGCTGCTCAACATATATTTCTAATTATTACCAAAGTTGAAAACAGCTGCTTAATATTTTTATAGAAACCATAATACCTTTTTATATGATTTTTGATGAATAGTTTAAAAGAAGAGCCTTTATTTGAAACATAAGACTTTTGTAACATTATGAATGTCTTTACTGTCACTTTTGATTAATTTAATGCATCCTTGCTGAATAAAAATATAAAATTTCTTTCAGTACAAAACTAATAAAACTTTGGTTTCAAGGAATAGTTCGTACACGTATACAGTTCTCTCACCTCTGAGTGTTAGCCGATGGAGAGTTCCTCACTTTGGGGTTGCTGGAATGCATTGACGTCAGTCCCAGTGCGACAGAGGCAGGAGCAGTAGAGTGCTGGTGGGGACTGGGGGTGTGTGTATGTGTGTGGGAGTGTGTGTGTGTAGAGGTGGGCGTAGCTTTGGCCCGGGTGCTCCGGGGCCCGGTATTGGGGGTTGCGACAGGGCTGCCGCAGTCCTGGCCCTCCTCTTGCCGTTCTTTGGCCTTCTCCTTCCTGCCCGAAGCGTTTCCTGTGGTTCCGGTAGCTGCGGTGGTTGCCGTGGCTGTGGCTGCTGCTGCTGCTGCTGCTGCTGGTCTCTCCTCCTGCACCTCCAGCATTCTCTGTGTGGGCTTGTCTGGAGTCTCCCCGAGGAGCCCTCACAGCCCCTGGCCACACTAAACAAACAAACAAACAAGCAAAGAACAGTTGGTTTAGTCAGATTTTTTTTATGTTTTTTAAATAAATCTATTATGTTCACCAAGGCTGCATTTATTCAATTAAAAGATACAGTAATATTGTGAAATATTACTACATTTTAAAATAACCATTTTCTATTTGAATATATTTTAAAACTTAATTTATTCTTGTGATGCAAAGCTGAATTTTCAGCATCATTGCTCCATGATCCTTCAGAAATCATTCTAATATGCTGATTTGCTGCCCAAGAAACATTTGTTATTTGTATGCAAACAGTGCTGCATTTTTTTTTTTTAAAGAATAAAAAGTTCAAAAGAACAGCATTTATTTTAAATGCAAATCTTCTGCAACATCATAAATGTCTTTATGGTCACTTTTGATCAATTTTATGTATCCTTGCTGAATAAAAATTCTAAAATGGCAGTGCATAATAAAGTCTACATTTCTCCTTGCATTGCCACACCTACATTAGCTCTGAAGTAACTAACACTAAGTCACATGTTTACTTGTTTGTCCACCTGTGCAGACATGTTCCATAACTGTCTGAATAACCTGAAGTGGCTATGAACATCCACACCAAGTTACAACAACATGAAAACCAAGCAACATTACTAACACATCCAAGTCAAATTACTCAAAAAAATTTAAAAAATAAAAAATACCAGTCACGCCAAGAATATAAGCAAATTTCAAGTCACTGCATATTCTCCAAAACATTGTGAAGTTCAAGGTGAGAAAATGTGGAGCTGTGAATCTGCCAGGCAGTGGCCATCATCCAAAACTCACTGAAGAGTCAGACTGAAGGCCACCAAAAGAGCGATTTGTTGAAAACAAGTGGTCGTGTAACATCTCGGATGGAGGCGTGTGATAGACTGAAAACAGTTCGCTGGTGGATTTTGTTGTTTGCAAAAGAACATCATGCTGAGAACACAGTTAAAGCGAGGAGAACCATCATGCAAGGCTCTGTAATAGGACCGGAAAACTTAGAAATCCAAGCATGAAATGGATGGAACCAAGGGTGGAAAACTGAAGTGTTCAAATAACCAACTGGACAATACCTTGAAACATTTAGCAAAAGTCAGTCTCATGACGTACTTGGATTTGAAATACTTTGACTTGCCAATCTTGGTCCGAACCGTTGCACTTTCCAATTGGCATCATTTTCTCCCTCACCGCTCTCAAACTAGGATGAATATTCACCTTTTTGCATGAAAGCTACATAGCACATAATAAACAGTTAAAAAGTTTGAGGTCAGTATATATTTTTCGAAAGACAGTTACACTTTATTTTACAGTATGCATACTTACCGTGTACTTAACCAAGAAAGGTAGTATAAATATTATAGTAGTATTTATATGGTAGTATTATATGGTATGGATTTGGGTAGTATAAGTTAACTACAAGGGTTAAGGTTATGTTTAGTAGCTGGTTATTAACCAATTACTGCAGCTGCTATAATAAGTACATAGTATGTTAACTATAAAATAAAGTGCTCTTTATTTTAAAAGAAATATTTTTGCGACAATATAAGTTTATTTACCATTTCAAATGAATGCTTTTCTTTTGAACTTTCTAGTAATTAAAAAAAAAAAAAATCATAGAAAAAATGTTTTAAAAAAATATCAAGCAGCACAACAGTTTTCAACATTGATAATGTTAAGAAATGTTTCTTGAGCAGCAAATCAGTATATTAGAATGATTTCTGATGGATCATGTGACATTGAAGACTGGAATAATGATGCTGAAAATTCAGCTTTGCATCACAGGAATAAATTGCATTTGAAAATATATTCAAATAGAAAAGAGTTATTGTAAATAGTAATATTGAGATAAAATTCTAACAATTTTTACAGAATTTTTGATCAAATAAATGCAGACTTGGTGAGCATAAGACTTTTTCCAAAAAACCCTTACCAACCCCAAACCTTTGAACGGTAGTGTATATGATTACCAAAGCCCAAATCTGATGTTAAAACCGAGAGTAAATCATAAATGTAAAAGAAACTCAGATTACAAGTGTAGAAAGAGACAGAAAGAAAGCGCAAGCAGCACATAATATGTACCACCTTGTAACCCAGATCTCTCTAACAGAAACAGCTGTGGGTGAGTCGACAACTCAACTGATAAGTGACTAGAATTCTTTACACTTGACAGTAAATGTACAAAAATCACAGGAGTGGGAATGATTAAGTTCGTTTTTCAGGGTGTGCTAGTGCTTCCGTGTGTAAATGAGATTGTGTTAACATGTAGGGGGATTCTGTCTTTGTGCAAAATCTAGCTTTCATAAGATATGAGAACCCTCTAAAAAAGCTGCAGTGTCAGACTGCGTTGTCATCCAGAAAATATTCAGGACAGCTTCCAAAACACTCAAATGATGTAAGTATCTCACATATTCCCTCCCGGCCTAACAGTGAGCACTGAAAGACAGTGCTAACTCAACACCAAGACTCCATTTTGGGGATTTAATATAATTGAACACTAAACCCATAAACGCTTTCATAAAGCGTTTCAGAAAAAAAAGGGCTGATCGGAATTAAATAAGAAAAACAATCATATTCAAATGCTTATTAAATCTCATTTAGATCACATGAATTCAGGTAAATTTTTCACAGTTTATTATACTATTTTCCAAACACATCATCTAAACCCAAATGCGATCCAACTTAAAACATCAACATCAAAGCATATTGCTCACATATTGCAAGTAAAAGTAAGGCATGTGAATGTGAAAAATTATTTGGCCACACTGGCGACACGCGATTAAAATTCTATTAGCAGAATAAAAGCTCCTTAATTCAACTAACGACGCAAATTGTGTTTCACACTGATTTGCAGCTTTTCATTGCTTTCCATTTATGTCAAAGAAGAGGTGCAAGTACATATCTAACAATCTGTTAAGTGTTAATGCATGTTATTGACTAAATAAAATGATAAAAAAAAAAAAAAAAAAAAAAAGTGTTAACATTTGTTTATTCTGAAGTATTCGGTCTGCTTTTTAGTTTCACCTATCCAGTTACCAAGATTTATTTGCAGTGCAAAATAAGCAAACATACTACTCTCAAGCTTGGGGTCGATTTTTTAATATGGAATATTTTTGTAAAGGAACATTTTAATACATCTTTATGAAGATATTTATTTAAAAATAAATTTTTAATTAAGTCTCTTATGCGGGCCATTTATTTGAGTAAAAACACAAAAACGGTAGTATTGTGAAATATTATTGCAATTTAAAATAACTTTTCTATTTAAATATATTTTAAAAATGTAATTTATTCAAGTAATGCAAAAATGAATTTTTAGGATCAGTGTCACATGATCCTTCAGAAATCATTCTAATATGCTGATTTTCTGCTCAAGACATTTCTTATCAATATTGAAAACAGTTGTGCTGCTTCATAATTTGGTGGAAAGGTATTTTCAGGCTTTCTGAAAAAGTTCAAAACAACCACATTTAAAATAGAAATTGAAACATTATAAATGTTTTTGTCACTTTTGTTCAATTAATTCATCCTTGAATAGAACAATTCATTTCTTTCTTTAAAAAAATAAAATAAAACTGCACCAAACTCAAACTTTTGAACAGTAGCGTGTCTGTTTAATATCACAAAAAGTAAAAAGGAAGCACATAAAGAGAAAAGAGCATGTCAACCGAGGCAGCCATTTCATTTTTTGTCATTTAAAAGCGTGGTTTCCTTGCATGGCCCCTCTCTCTCCTCCTGAACCCACACTTGCATACTGACATTCTCAGATTTCAGCGTACGCCGTGTGAGAGGCCGGTGTGCTGCTCCGGTGCATAGCTCTAATGGCGTACAGCAGCAGCAGCAGCATGGCCGTCAAGCCTTCTTCAGCCCGCCACAGACATTTCTCTTCATGCACGCACACCCACAAACACCGTTGCCAAGGCAACCCTAACAGACAGGCCCTGGATCTACAACAGCCTCAAAAACACACCCGTACCCACCAATCTGCGCCAAGATTTACAATGCATGTGCACTTAAAGCTATAGTGTAGGTTTACTACATTTCCAATGGAATCCCAAGATCTACTAGAATAGTATTAAAAGGTCAACATGGATTGGTGTTTGAGAAAAAGCAACTACGTTTATTTTTCTTTTAAACATGCGTTGATACATTTCGAAAAATTCAAAGTGATCTGCGTCTATTTTGATCTCATGTTGACTTGAAATCAAAAAAATAAGTTAACATTCGATTCTGAGTCCAAGAAGCCTGGAACAAGTCTTAAACTTGTGAAGCTATAAAAAGGGAAAGAAAACGCACATGTATTCAAGCTCAAACATTTCCACTTCCTTCTCAGAAATGGACAAACATTCCAGAACGCTCTTACACTTCCTGTCCAGCCTTGAGCGAGTGGGAACAAGAAAAATGTGAAAACAGTGGCCAGTGTGACAAGATATCCAGTGAAATCTGGGATAGATACATATTAATATACCAATTTAAATTAATATGAAATATCAAATAAGTATGAAAACCACAGCTTCAACAATGCAGTTTCAATAAATAAAAGCAAAAAGTACCTACATATATATTTTTCTATGTATAATTATTAGTAAACATATAGATATATTTTAAAAGGCTGGAGGTAGAGAAAGAAAAGACTGGGAATATTTACGCTATAATGTTTTGAAAATAAAATTAAAATTAAACAATTAAATTGAAAAACAAAATGGTACCTAAATTTTTTTCTATGTATTATTGGTATGCTATATTGTCAAAGGCTGGAGGAAGAGGAAGAAAAAGAAAGAAAGAAGCTTGCTTCAGAAGTGGATCAAGCCCGTTCACTGTGCATTTCCACAATCCATTACCTCCAAACTGGCACAGCAGTATCAAGGCACTCGGGATGCGGCCGGCCGTTGGTGCTGCTACGGGGCATCATCAGGAACGCAAACAGGCAAATAGAAAAATAGCAGGAGGTGCGTGGCGCACACAGACAGCCGCGCTGGACGCCACAGAGCCGTGAGGCTTAAATGACTATATGAACTGTGTAATGGGCTGTTTACGGCAGAGGTCCTGCCACCCTTATTCAGTTAAAGCAAAGCTTCCTAAACTCCATTTCCATTTTGCATGGCTCAAGGGCTGTATACTCCCACTTATAAATCATAAAGAGAGTGTGCATGTGTGTAGGAGACGTGTGGGCCCCGAACACACACGCGTGCGGCATCATGGTGAAAAGGATTTCTCATATTTTTCCTCACACAGACAAAAAGAGCTGCTATAACCTTGAAAGCCATTGCCTTTGGGTGGAAAAAATAAATAAACATGCACGCACTTAAGTTGTCGTTTAATGCGAGCTGTGGTTTTCCGCACCCAAATCCTAGTCTTTACCAATAAAGACAGCGTATGAAAATGATATTATACTGCTATTAGACGTAGCTTCTGTTAATACAATAAAGACAACTAAAGAGACAGCTAGCATGATTTACGGCTGGATATAGCAGCCAGAACAAACAGTCGACATAAAATCCATCAATCTGAACCGCTCCGAGTTAGATGGTTACACAGAAATGTCTTCATTCTTTATAAAAATTTTTTAAAAGGCCAGACATATGCATATCCCATTTATAATGCACAAATAATCGATAGGAAACAAGTCTAAACTGACCGTCTGCTTTGGCCGAGTGCCTACAGTGACAAAGACACAAACAAGCAGATCTGCCTGTCAATTGTAGATTATAAAACAACCGCAGGTCCGTCGCAGACCGACTAGGCATCCAGACATTCATGCATTCGGCGGACGCTTTTACATAAAACAACTAGCATGCATTCAAACTATACACTGGGTTGTTTGAATCGAACTCATGACCTTCGCATTGCTAGCACCAGACTTGAGCTACACGAATGTGTCTTCACGTATAGATGCTTCTCAGAGAAACCAGTAAACATATTGTAGTGTGCTTAAAGGCAAACAAGGCAAATGCATAACTTTCTCTGTGAAAGCAAACAGCATGCAACAAAAATCACCATGCAAATTTGATGTGCAATATATGGGCTAAACTATGTGATCAACAAAATGTCTCCGTTATAAGCAGTGATGGAAGTAATGAAAAGCTGTGTTGTTATTGTAAAGGGATAGTTCCCCCAAAATGACCAAACAGTTGACGGTAGCCATTGACTTCAATAGAATGGGGGGAAAAAATTACTCTAGAAGTCAATGGTTACTGTGAACTGTTTGTTTACCAACATTCTTCAAAATATCTTGTTTTGTGTTCAGCGGAAAAATGAAACTCGTACAGGTTAGAAACAAATTGAGGGTGAATAAACAATGACATGAATTTAAATTTTTGAGTGAACACTCTCTTAACTAAAACTATTAAAATGTTTATGAAAATAAAGCTGAAATAAAATTAAACAAACCTGAACTTAAATGAAAATGAGAAATAATGCATTGGCAACTAACTGAAATAAAACTTTGAAGTACTAAAATTAGTAAAACTGAAATTAAAATAAAAAACAAATATGACAAAGTAATTAAATAATTAAATTTGAAAATATAAAAATGCTAATTCAAAATATTAATGAATACTATAATTACATAAATAATGGTTTAAATACTGCCTAGTATTAAAAATGATTTAATAGTAAATTAAAATAGAATTAATAAATTAAAAACTAAAAATAAACAAAAAATTTGAAAATGACTAGACTAAATTATTGACTGAACTGCTAAAAGTACTAAAATTAAAATGAAATGAGAACAAAATTTTAAATATTAATAGTTCATAACACCAATTATAAATAGCAACACTAAATTTAACTACATTTCTCACTAGCACTAGAGCACTAAAATGTTTTAACCACATTAAAAGTATAGCTTGCCACACTGGTTCATACTCTGATTAACACAGACACTCAAAAGTGGTTTATCACATCATGCCTCGTTACGAAACCGTTTTACACCAAAGAGATGCTGCGGAGACTGGTTCACCATAAACACTTAATACGGCACACTTATGAACTGATAAGTGACTTCACGTAATTAGTCTATTTATCAGCTAGAAGGACTCTGTCCTGCACCTGCAGATTTTTCTTCTAGCAGAGATCTGCTCTAACACACCTGACTGTAATTTATAAGTGAACCAAAGACCCTGATTAGCTCCTTCAGGTGCGCGTTTAATTACAGTCGCAGCTCAAGACAGCAGGAAGGCAGATCTCCAGCAGCAGGACCGAACACCTCTGATGCACACCATAATGCCTATATTTTAAGAATTTAATTATACTTAATAAAAACTAAGGTGAACTATATGCACAAGTAGGGATGTCAAAAGTACTGGTAACTGGGTAACACGCTGTTACCAAAAAAAGAAAAATCTACAATATCTTTAGAAGACAGAAAAAGCAGGTAGTAGGGTTGTGCCGATAGACGATAGTCAGATGTCTTCGCCGATAGTCAAGACGATATTAGGCTTATTCTCCTATTAAATGTATAAAACTATTATCATTAGGCGGCCTATTATTACTGGGCTATCAAATTACCCTGCTATTTCACCCCAGCGTCGCACTTCACACATGCGCAAATGAGGATTAGGCTTCTCCTCCTCATTGGAAATGTTTTAAAAATGCACTCTAAAACTAAGCCCACATCAAAATTGAACTGCAGGGTGATAACCTTTATTTACAAATTAGGCTTTGTCAAGAGTGCAAAAAGAGACCTCTTTTAGACATCTTCTTGAACAGCTTTGAGCTATGAATGAAAAATAAATGCACCGGCAGCATTTATTTTTCTTTACAGCACATTAACAAAAAACATTGATGCTTAGTCTTCATCATCGTTATTATAAAAAAAAAAAAAGAAAATATGCAGTTAATAAGTTATCAGTCTAAAACAGAGCTCGTCATGGGTCCAGAGCGCTGTATGACTGATGTATCTGTTTAATTTAACTTTACTCCAAAAATATGAACTTACCTGAAAATACTTGTATCTTTAATGTGTTCGTTTATGTCCAATATTTAGTGTTAAACTGTTGGTCTTTAAAATAAATCTAGTTTTAATTTTCACCTTGACTAATTTTTAGACTGATAACTTCCGTGCTGATGCAGCAAACTTGTCACAGTAGGACGCACGGCCCTACTAGCGATGTATGACTGCTGTATCCGAAAATATGAACTAGCTGTTTTAAATATTTTTATATTTAACATATTAGTTTTTAAGTATGTTTGAAAGTATATTATTTCGGTTATTGGTACTTCCAGGCTCTCTCTCTCTCTCTCACACACACACACACACGCGTGGTTTAAAATCACCAAATAGCCATGAAACAGCCCATGACAAGTACAGAGAGTCTCTCTCTTGCCCCACCCATGCACCATAATATCGTGTATCGGCGATCTCACAGGCTGGCGATATGACGATATGAAAAATGACCATATCGCCCAACACTAGTAGGTAGGTAACATAGATTGAATGTGTCCTCTACAATATAACAAACAAAATGTAGAACTTATTTTAATTACAGGGTCTTTCTCAGTCAAACCAATCAATATTACATGACTTTGCATAATTATTAGCTATAAATCATTTAATAGTGAATACTAATCTAATCATTTAACTATTGCTTGAAGGCTACATTACATTGGTTTAACTTAATTATAAAACTAATAAATTCTGCTTTTAAAGAGCAATATGCATTTAGCATGTTACTTTGTGTAATCAGAATCAAACTTACCCACAGATATAAAATAAAATAATACAATATAATATAAATAAACCAGCATTCTTAGCTCAATGTAAATTAATTATGGGCCTTCAATACATTGAGCTTTATTTCTCTTAAAAGACAAAACTCAATTCACAAGAGTGAACGCTGAAACGTATGATAACAATAACTTCCACTAATCTCTTCAGAGCCCAAAAAATTAATTCTGGACTATAATTATTGATTTTGGAATCCATAAAGAGGTCCAGAACATTTTGATTACAACCACTAAGTTTCACAGAGAGTCAGGAGGACTCATCCATCCAAGAGCATCCATCCAAGTTTCTTTAGTGCCCTGATCCTAGGGCTGGGCGATAAAACGATAATTAAATCGTGAAATAAATTTTCCTCGCCAAAATCGATATCAACAGTCTGATAAATGTTTAATATAAATGTTTATGTACCAAAAGCAGAAGGAAACAGCGCTACTTATTTAAACTGTGGCACACGAACCGTTTATTCACTCATTCAATCGGCAGCGCAGCGCAAGCTCACTAGAGCATATGCGTTTACTCACTGATGAGTCCATTTCAGGACCACTAAACAGTCCAGTGTAAAGCGTCTAAATTCATCCAAGAACTCAAACGACTCTGTGATTTAAACACTGTGCACAACGATACAGTCAGAAGGCTTTTCAATCTACAAATTGCCATCATTTACCATGAATTAACTAACTGTGCCATGCTATTGTGGAAGAAACATGGGGCATTCATATCGAATTTTATTATATGATTGATACAGACATGTAATAAATGTATTAAAGGAGTAATCGAATAAAATTATAGTATTTTTGTGATTAAGCTATAGTGTTTGTGCATTTATACTAAATGTATTTAGACTCAAGCTACTACTACGGTCAACTCAAGCTACAGTCAAATGTGCAGTAGATGCGCATCAAAGGCAACAAATCATGATTTGAAACGATATCACTCATTAGAACATGCAGAAACTAAGAAAATAATTTTTCTATTACGATTTTTATTTTGATAACGAAAAATGACTGGAAAAGTGTAAAGAATTCAAAAACGTGAAGTGTTTGTCATGTTCTGACCAAAGAGCAGTTTAAAACCACAATTAACAGTTTGGTTTCTACAACTTTCCCTTTCAACTTTCTTTTTCACAAAAGACTTGAAATTTATCACGACAATTATCGATATTGACATATGAAATCGTGATGCATATCTTGTGATCATTTTTTGGCTATATCACCAAGCCCTACAAGATCCATCTGAGGAATGCCAT
The DNA here is from genome assembly GCF_012432095.1 of Onychostoma macrolepis. NCBI lineage: Eukaryota > Metazoa > Chordata > Actinopteri > Cypriniformes > Cyprinidae > Onychostoma > Onychostoma macrolepis. Next base: position 15,722,195 of record NC_081155.1, read on the forward strand.
ACACTCCTGCAGATCAGATTGAAAAACTGCCCCAATGTAGAATATCTACAAGCCATAATTTTAAGGACACCCTCTAAGTAACCTGCAGGTCACAGTTTAGCCGTCATGACCACAGCAGGGCCAGGATGCAGAGACGCCTGAGACAGGAATTGTTGACCTCAAACTTAAACCACAATCCATGACTGCATCATATTCACCCATCCTTGGTGGATCCATAGCTCAGAATGACTACTCAGCCGTATCTAAAGAGGTTCACAGGTTCATGTCTGGTGAACAGGAGTTCAAGGTTCTGAATGTAAACTAGCCCATTGTCCCTCAAACTAATCCTGGAGCTTAATCACCTTGTTGAAACACCTGGTGAATGAAGGTCATGAACAATGGCTGCAATGATCACCACATATCTTGAACCAGTCAAGGATGTCAAGTCCAAACCAATGCACATCAACTGTCCTGAACCTATATAATTTTAAATGGTCATTGTAATTTTAATACAACTACTGTTCAAAAGTTTCCATTTAATATAAATGTTGTTGTTTTGTTCTCCATTTATTAAAAAGCCCTGAAAACAAACAAACAAAAACACCACATCACAGTTTCCACAAAAACACTAAGCAGCACACACGTTTTCAATAACGAGAATCATAAGAAATTGAGCACCAAATCAGGATATTAGAATGATTTGTAAAGGATCATGTCACACTGAATTGTAGTGTATGACACAAATACAAATCGCAGCTGCTGTTTGACATGAATGCATTAACAAAGGCACTCACCATGTCCCTCTATGTCACGATATAGCTGTGGCCATGACTGCACTGACTGCAACAGAACACCACCAACCGCACAACGATCTGAGAGAGAGAGACAGAGAATACACATTTATTAAACACACTCTGAGGGCCAATGTAACACTGCCGAGGAAATGCTTTAAGAGGCAAGAGCAGTGTGTTAAAGCCAGATCTGCAAAATAGACTGAGGTAATGGCTTGATTAATAATAGATGGGTGAAGCAGATTTTGATTGAATGACACTTGTTTGAGAAGTGTATCATAAAGAATTTTCAAGCTTGTCAAACCCGCTCCCACGCTCCCACTATATGCTGTAATATACCATAATGAAAACTGTGAAAGAAATAGCTCAAGCAAATCACCATTTATATCATTTAATACCTTTATAATACCACTTTTTTCTTTCAAATCTAGCCGTCAGCAGTAGCTCCGAAATGTCAACTGCATCAGCACATATTCAAACTTGGCAATCAAGATGTAACGCTCCAGGTTTGATGTCAATGACAGCAAATGCATTTGTGTTTTTAAATATGAGAGAGCAAGAACTGAATTTGAAAGTGGATACCAAGAATTTCTGTGAGGTAGCTATTTTTATTAATTTTATATGTATACACTGCTGTTTAAAGATTTGGGGGCTTTTTTATTTTAATTAATTTCCAAATGAATACTTTTATTCAGCAAGGATGCATTAGATTAATCTAAAATGGTAGCAAATATTTCATAATGTTACAACATTTATTGCAAATAAATGTGTGTGTCAAGGAAATAAATATATACACATGCACATTCTCACACACATGCATTTATTTATTTGAATATTTGTTCATTCATTCATTATTAAAACAGAAGGAGTTATTTTAAACTGAAGTAATTTCACAATTGTACCGTTTTTACTGTACTTTTGATTAAATAAATGCAGCCTTGGCGAGCATAAGAGACTTCTTTCATTACAAACCCTTGTTTATATAGCAATTTATGACTTCAGAGAGACATTTGGCCATTTGTTTTCGTCTTTTTGGAGCTTGTCAGCCACCAAACACTGTATGCATCATTAAAAAGAGCAACATTAACATTCTTCAAAATATTTTATTTTGAATTCAATGTTAGACAAACTTGGCCTTTCAAACCTGACAAGCAAAGTTTGAAAAAAAAAACACCACTAAAATGAAAGTCTCCGGAACAAGCACAAACACAGTGATATAGACATGCATATTTGTGCAGTGACCAGGTGAGGAGCACTTCTACTCCAAGTGTCAAGAAATCACCAAGATTTTACCTTTCAGTTCAAGAGTAGATGAATGAATGAATGAATGAATGAATGAATGAGAGCGAAAGAGAAAATGCTAATCTGTGTGGGTGTCCCCAAATATAATAAACTCATAGACATAAGACACAAAATAATTTTATCAAAGGTTCCAGGCACTGATGCAAACACACGTCACCCACAGTTAAAAACTGAGCTTCAAAGCCCACATTCAGACAAAAAGCAGACAATACAACGTCGTAAAGAAATGACGCATTGTTTTGTTTCAAAGTGACACTCTAAATCCCATCAGAAGCTTCCTCGTCTAATGAGGTCACTTCCTACTCCAAACACGAGCTGATCGACAACCAGCTTCCTCTTTCCCCAAAGTCATTAAAAGAATCTTCCTGCATTTTAAACATCCGGTTCATTCTCACTATCAAGTCCAGTGAAGATTATGACTTGGATAGAACAGCAGCAAATGACTGGTATTGAGAGTTAAATTTGCCTGCACATGTGTGGGTTTTTAATAAATGTGAGCATCAATATCAAGTAAAAAGGCATATAGTTGGGTCAGCAGAATATTATACCAAATCAAACAGGGAGAAACTGTGTATCGCCACATGAGAACCATTTCTCTGTTGTTTCTAACAGCAAAATTATTTCTCCTGATGTGACATCAATTGGCCATATCATCTGAGGAAGTCACATTCAGTACGAGCTCCACTGTGACGTTAAGCCACTACCAGAGACCGAACGACTGCAGATTTCAGATTATTCTATGGTCACCGCACAGTGTGACTTGAATGTGTCAATGACAGAGAGAGTGAGACACAAACACTGACCTAATGTGACCGCAATAGCACATCTATTGTTATCAGACTATTTTATTTATCTGCTACACAAACAAACATAAAAACAATTTTTACAGACAAAATAAATAAATAACAGTTCTCCCAAAATGACAAATTTGGTGTTTACTCACCCACTTACAGACAGACAAATAAAATATGCATAAAATAAATAGCTCTAAAATAAAATAAGCAAGTATAAAGAAATGCATATAAAAAATAAGTATAAATTAAAATAAGCAAGTATAAAAATAAAAGTAAAAAAGCAAGAAAAAAAAAAAAAAAAAAAAAGGGACTTATTTCTCTGCCTATAGCTCAAAAAGGTGTTAAGACAGTTTACACAAAACTATATATATATATATTTTTTAAATAAGAAACGACTAGTTGTCCATCATAATCAATCACAAGCCTATACAACTCACATGTTATTTTTTTAATGCTATAAAAAAGCAGAACAAAGTTGAAAACCTCCGATCCACCGTTTAGAACAACATGGGTTGAGTTATTAATACCAATTTTCATTATGGAGCAATTGTTCCTTTAAATCTGCTGAGATCATAAACAACACTCATAACTTTTTAATAATCTCACAAAACACAACATTTACGACTTTCCTCGCCTTCCCTTGTTTTCTGTCAATCACTTCAAGGTAATTGTTGGCTTCCCTCATTCAAGACCTAAAAACTTCCTTCAGCTCGCCCGTATCTACGCCCAGGGTTATGTTATAGTCAATCTTTTTAACAGTTTTATAGTTATGTGCTAATTAAAGGCTTACGCTGTATCCTCATTGAGCTAGGTGACATCAGACATGCACAGAGAGGTGCTAACAAACACATGACGTACAAGAGTTGTCCCAAAACTGGGTGCCTTCATGAGTCTGTCAGATATAGCTGCCTCAAATTACAGGTTCTTTTGTGTGCAAACACACATACACCAAGCCTCCCATCAGCAGACAGTGACGCGAGCAGACATGGTACGACTTAACCTTTTGCTGTACGGCGCTTTCACAATAGCATTCCACACATGCTCCAACAAACCAGTTTATCTGTACAGAGAGGACTGGTGCAGAAACATATATGCTTCCCTGCTGCTGGAAGGCAATGATTCCCTCTCGGTCCAGTACTGTAAAACAAAAATAAGTCTACCATACCTCTTGGTACCTCACAAAGGAAGAAGAACTTATTTAGGTTCAACGGAGGACTAATGCAACTCATCATCTAGAAAGCATAAAAGGTATTGCATATATGATAGAAAGTCTGATTCTAGACCAACACAGACCCTCAAAAAAAAAAATAAATAATAATAATAATAATTTCACACAAAGGAAAAGCAGTGCTCTATGAATAATGCTCGTACAGTCAGTGTTTGGGATTGACAGCTGTATTTCTTTGATTCTTTAGGAACAAATGTGTTGAGGAATTATTTGTTGCTGAATCTCTTAATGTTCAGAGGTTCACCTACATTTTCTTAATGTATTTGAAAAGTCTTTTAGGCTTAACTAAGGTTTAATTAAAACACAGTAAATAGAGAAACAATAATATTGTGAAATATTACAAATTTAAAGTAACTTTTATATATATATTTTTTTTAAATGTTATTATTCCTGTGATGGCAAAGCTGAATTTTTGGCATCATTATTCCAGTCTTCAGTGTCACATGATCCTTCAGAAATCATTATAATATGCTGATTTACTGCTTATGTAACATTTCTCATTATTATCAATATTGAATCAGTTGTGGTGCTTAATGTTTCTGTGGAAATACATATTTCAGTATTTTGATAAAATGTTAAAAAAAGAACAGCATTTTTATATAAAAATCTTTCCTAACAATAAAATGTCTACAGTGTTCCTTCTTGACTAATTTAATGCATCCTTGCCAAATAAAAGTATTAATTTCTTTCTAAATAAATAAATGACTACATGGTGTTAACAATATTATATTTAGCACATCACTAGCTTATAACTGCTCTCTCGGCTGATTTGTGTGTTAAACAATATTTCAGAACTCACATCAAAATATTTAAAAATCAAGTTAAGTAAAGATTACAGTAAAAGGGATAGTTCACCCAAAAACACAGATGGTCTAATCGCTTGCCAAATTACTTGACTTTGTCTGGCATGAAACATAAAGTAAGTCATATTCTATACATTCATATAGAAATCTCTTAGCTTGGACATAATGATAAATGTGTTCTTTTGTGTTCTGTGGAACAACATAAGGATAATTTACTGTCATTGGTCAATCCCCAGTTGGCCAAACAATAGACTAATATATCGTTCAAACCAATTTATTGGCAAGAAAGAGATGTACAAGAAATCAAGAAGCAAAGAGAGAGATTCAAAGTATCCTCAAAATAAAATAATAAACTAAACTAACTATACACACTATTTAAATACATGAACAAATCAAAAAGAGTGTTAATACTGGTATTGTACAAAAGTTTCACTGATGTTGAGATCACACTGCGGTTACTCCCATCTTAAAGTGCATATATGCTTTATACACCAGGGTTTCTTATACTCGAACCAAGCAACCCTTTCATTAACCCCAAACTATTCACAAACTACCATAAGTGTGCAGTTGCATTTGTATTCCACTGTATTGCTTTTTTGCAGTGTGATTTTTCGTCTTTCAGCTCAAAAACACCGTTTCATACAATAGCTACACATGCAGTTTGAATGCTCAAATGCCCATTTCTACCAGGCGTGCGTCTGTTTCCTCCACAGCGCCTGAACATTATCCAAACGCATTAGCCGTAAACTGTGCAGGCCCGGGCTGAACCCTGCGAACTTAAACAGTAGACAAATGTTCAGTGCCTCCATCCGTTCTCCTCCTCGCTCTCTCTAAATGCAGCGCTGCACTCTTGGCCGTGTATGTTCCTTTGTTCAGTGGAGTGTCTGTGTCTGTCTAGTGAAGTGAGCTCTCCTGATCTGAGACCACCGCTGGCATGGATCACACTCGCTCCTGTGTATGTGTGTGTCTGCAGTAAAAGGCTCTCCTGCTTGGCTACCAGAGTTGGCACGGTGTTCCCGCTCCCTAAATGCAAGACTAAACTCCTGTTTCTGTGTGTGTGCTGTTGGCATGGTGCTGCAGGCTTCTACAGGCCGCCAAAGGCCTGGCGCCATGGTGACATGATGTCAGACGACCAGCTGGTGAGAAGGGTGATGTGCACTGGCACGTAAGTGTGTGCACGTGCATGCATGCATTCACACACACAACTGGAGAAAATGGACATGCTCTCACACACACACACACACACACACACAATACTTCATGTGCACAAATGTACAGAGTACCAGTATACATTGTAAAAATAAAACTATTAGTCGGTTGTAGAGCAGGGTTATGATACAAATTTCACGATTCAATTCTCATTCACAAGCTTGCGATTCAATATTGATTATTTTGGATATATATCAGGTACAGTACATGGCAAATTTTCTCTCAAGGAAAGAAACTCTCTCAACTAATGCTGTAAAATATACACGAGAGTCAGTTGGTACTACATTACCATAATATTGAAGGTTAAAATTGACTGATTTGTTAAAATTACACTTAATGAAGTTTTTAAAATAATAAAAAGTTACAATTACATAATATTTCTACTTCAATTCGTTTTTTTTAAATATTAACAATGGCTGTCATAAAAATTTGATGGATTTAGTCAAACAAATTAAACACTGAAGAACTGTAAAAATTATAATGAATATATTATAAGGATTATATTATATTATATTATATGGTGCATATATATTTAGCTAAATGCTCCGCTCAATAGTTTATTTTTCTCCTCTCAATAGTTTATTTTTCTAGCTGGTGAGTTTATGGTCACCAAATATGTTTTTCTGGGGTAAATGTGACGTTACATGACATTGTTTACAAGCTGTTATATTGACGTCTTTGCGCGGCTGAAACACTGATTGAACGATTACATGAGACAGGATACAGATTGTAAAGTTGTACTCTTTCTTTTAACTTACCTTCGGATGGTTAGTCATGTTTATTTTGTGCTGAAACTGGTATTAATATGGAGGAGATGATCAGTTCACATACGCCACGCACTGCTGCATCTGTTGAACCGAGACGCTACAGCAATCTGTCACTCCACATTAAACGGCGCCAAAATGGCATTTATTGTTTGAATACTGCAATACAATGCACAGAATTTGAAATATGAGACTTTGTTTCATATTAAAACTACCAAAGCACAATGCTTATTACGATACATTGGATAGGAAGTGCCTTTTAATGTTCCGCCCATTAACTGAAAACAGGCTAGACTAATCGATTCTTGGGATTTAAGAATCGATATCGTTCCGTAAAAATGAGAATCGATTAATCGAGATATCGATATTTTTTACCCAGCCCTAGTCGGTTGTCTGAACAATTAGTCAACAAACCGGTATAAATTGGCTGTTTGCATAAGACTTGCGTTTAAAACACAAAAAGTGCAACAGAACGGAAGGAAATAAGAAAACTGTGAAAAAAAATAAAATAAACAAAACTTAAAACGAACACCATTTATTACTTTGTTTTATGCCATGTATCTTGCATCTAGAGGTATTTTCATAGCAAGAATGAAAAAAAGAATAAATAGGTAAATGAACAAATAAATAAACAGTTTAAAGGATGCAGACTAAAGATGGAAAGAATAATTTACAGAAAAAGATCATTTCTACATTTTCTACTGTTGACACTTCTATAAAAATCCTTTAAAGGAACTTTCTGGGGGAAAAGCCATGTTCCACAGAAGAAAAAGTCTTTCCGGTTTGGAACAACATTTATCTGAACATCATCTTGACCCGTAACAAAGATAGTACAGACTACTTCTCATTAACTACCAAAAATACTCTCGTAATTTGCTATTCTGTTTCATATAGATCCAGATTTTCAGGACACACACAGAAAAACACAGACAGACGTCCAACAAAATGACACTGTTAAATTCGGGTCCATTTAGCAGGCTGGCACACAAACCCCCCACACACACTTCTGAACTGGCACACAGATGCTCTGGCCCGAACTGCTCTTGGCTTGGTGGGTGCAAGCTGGCACAGCTGGACCTCTCCATATCCCACAGAGGTTGAAACTGTGAACACATACACCATAAATGACACAGCTTTAGGTCAGCAGTGCCCCCCACCAGTACTATATCCTTACAAGAGGACTGAAAAAAAGAGAGATCAGTCTTGTTAGAAATTATTTCTAAAGGAGAACATGAGAAGGAGGGAAGTTGGAAGGCAAAAAGCCAAAGAAAAAAATCTTTAACACCTTTCCTCAGTATAGACTCAAGTGCAGCCAATACAGTAAGCATGGCTTCAAAGCTGTAACGCAACTGATGGCACACTGTATCTACTGTGACACTACAAGGAAGGAATACGTGATATTTGATAAAAATAAAAAAATAAAAATCAATCTTACAACACGTTTTGTGCATACGTTTCAATACAGCATGTGTGGTTGTGCTGAAAAAAAAAAATCATGCTTCCATATATAATAAAAGATATTTTAACCAGAAAAAAAAAAAAACATGGAAATAGTCATTTTTATGCTATTGTTGGCCATATTTGTTTGCCTGGTCAGTGTCTTGGTTGTTAGTTTTAGTTCTAAAACATTCATCAACCAATCAGAATCAAGCATTCAACAGAGCTGTGGTATAAAAGGAAAGCATTAAAGAAAAGTTGTGACCAACACATCTGATGCGTCCGAAATAGTTCAATGTCCAGTAGGCATCACGTTTGCTTTGAAACTTTCTTCTGAGTATTAAAAAAAGTGTGTTCTATATCAAAGGTTGTGTTTGATCAGGGTAGATTTCTAAAACCAGGACGGGGCACTTTTCTATATAGCATGAATATGTGCAGTATGAATGAAATTTGGGTGTACTATATCCACCATGTTGTCATCGTCACGTGACCTACCAGCATCAACTGCTTCGCTACTCAGCTATTCACAACTCCTCTCTCGTGGCTTCATGGGACAGTAAAGTTACCATCAAATGCACACTCCAGGATCTTGCTAAAAGTATAAGGACATCAGGGTTCTCTGGCCACTTTTTTCCCCCTGAATACTATGAATTCAGACATACTGCTCTTTTGCCATAATGTTTTTGCACACTATGGAACAGAGTATGTGAGTGGAGTGCGGAGTGATTATGACTGGAGCGAGGAGCGGATTTTTTAAAAGTCGGAGCGTCATGGTTTTCACTCACTCCAAGAGCGCTCCACCACCGCTCCCTCCATCACGAGTAAAATTCATGCCAAAGCCACGTAATATGACTGCATATTTAGCAAGAATTCACATGTCAAAAATATTTAGCTAGTTTGATAGAGAAGGATCACTCAAATCAGAAAGAATGTGAAGGCTATGATGACGGCAATGGACATGAGCGAGTTGTTATAGTTCAAGGAATTAGTTTGTTCCTTCTAGATACTGAATATTTTCAGGTGAAAGCATGATTTAAACAAGTAGGCTACTACAACACTTATTCACACGCAATTGCTCTCTCAATAATGCATTCAAACAAATGTAATCTTACACTGCTACTTCATCTGTATCCGATTTCGAATGAGCAGAAATCTGTAAGAAATGCATCAATCCGTAGGTAAAACAAGTGATGAAAACGTACTGTTATTTTCATCACAAACAAAATTTGCACCACAAAAAGCAGCAAATAGCCTATACCTTTTAATGCTGACAACTATGTTACTAGCTTGTCATGTGGTAGGAAAACAATTTTGCACACTCGTGTTCCAATAAGCCACTTTGAAACTCTCCTGTTATTTTATTTATTTTATTTTTTAATATACGTTATGAACAGAACTGTGATATTTCAAACCTACTGAAATACTTTAGACGCGGAGCGGTGTTTCTGATATCAGTGAACTCTGAGTGGAGCTGGAGCGGAGTGATTATTAAGTGCTCGGAGGGGAAATTGTTGACGCTCCACTCCACTCACATACTCTGCTATGAAATAACATTACATTTTTTGTTATTAAAAAACAAATAAGCAAGCCCAGCTCAGGTGACAAAGTAACGTAATGCATTACTTTTAGTGCTGTCAAACGATTAATTGCGATTAGTTGCATCCAAAATAAAAGTTTGTTTACATAATGTGTGTGTACTGTGTTTATTATATATAAATACATGCACAAAAATACTGTATATATTTTGAAAATATTTACGTATATACTTTTAATTTATATTTTTATTTTATATTATATGAAAAATAAACAACATTTTTCTTAAATATATACATGCGTGTTTGTATTTATATACACATAAATATACACAGTACTCACTCATATAATATGTAAACGTGATTAATCATTTGTTACAATTAGTTACTTTTATATGGAGTAACAATACTGTAATGCATTACTTTTTAAAAGCAACTTTCCCCAACATTGACTGTATATAATATGAAAGTATGCATATTTGAAGTCAGCGATCACATTCACTTCATTTCGATTTACTGTATCAGTTTATCAGTCAGAGGGGTTCTTGACTCACTGCACTGACTTACTGAATTACCTACTGCAAAAAGTACTAAAAGACTCATTACAGGGAATCGTTAAGGAATCAGAACTAGAATCAATCAACTGCTTAAAGGGATAGTTCACCCAAAAATTTAAATTCTGTCATTAATTACTCACCCTCATGTCGTTCCAAACCCATAAGACCTTTGTTCATCTTCGGAACACAAGTTAAGATATTGTTGATGAAATCCGAAAGCTTTCTGACCCTGTATAGTCAGCAAGAAACTGACATGTTCAAGGTCCAGAAAGGTAGCAAGGACATCATTAAAATAATACATGTGACATCAGTGGTTCAACCGTTATATTTTACGGGTTTTATTAACGACAGAATTTTCAATTGTCAACTATCACTTTAAGATTCCCATCCTTGCTCTTAACTGCCCGCTTGCCACTCAAAAATACATAGTGAATAAATAAGCCAAGACAGACAAATGGTTGGGGGCTTTGTCTACATGAATCAATATTACTCCACAGTCCCAAAGCGCAGTAGCTTGAACAATATTACAATACAAAAACAAACACTGTCTGTACAGAAGGTAAAGGAGCATCCCTGATCCTAATACCTAATTCCAAAAATAAGCTTGGCAGAATAGCAAGCGCACTAAGATTAGCAGAGCAGTATGGTTTCACGCAGAGATTAAAAAGAGTCTTTTTGGTTAAAGCTGCTCTGGATGACAGCTGTGAGGGTAGACAGATGGTGCGCTGGCCTGTAGGGGAGAAGCCAGTGAGACTGTGTCAGGACAGGGTTACTTGGTCACCAGTGAGAAACCGTGATACCAAAAAGCTTATTTCTGCAGCACAGCACCCAGCGGCCATGATTAGCATTTAATGACGCTTGCATATTGAGAGCACTACTCTCTCAGATGAATATGGTTACGAATACTGCTAGCCAGCAAAAGAGCCTAAAAAGTCGAGACTGCTCATGCAAAAATAGTTACAACTGCCATTGGCTAAATATTTTTTGCTGTGAAAAGTAGAATAAAAATGCTAATACAAATGCTTTTGTATGTCAAAAACGCATCAATTTAGGGTTTTGCCATGTATCGCTAAGAAATTCGCTGATAAACACTGCTAATTCAAATACTAATTGTACATTATGACTAAGTGCAAGTGCAAAAATGTCGTCTTGGATGTTTTTAAAACAATTTCATACGGATATAAAAAGCTTTTCAGTTAAAAGACTTGATCGTATGTGTGCACTTTACCGCTGTATAAATGTGGTTAGCAGGAGGTAGAAGCTCTTGCTCTTCATTCGCTTGAGGCTACAATTTGGCTAACAGAGTTGGTGAACTGCAGGTCGATTTAATGCTGCTAGATTCTGTCTGAGAACAGACAATGATTACACTATTACACAACACTCAACTTCTAATCTGCAAATTTAAACTACAAATTAAATTTCAGGGCATTTTCTGAACTGTTTAATAGATATACTCCCCAACACTTTACCAGCAAACCAACTATAATAAGGTAAAATGAAAAGACTGAAGAAAATAACTCACAAAACCTTACTATGGCAGCAAGACCATGGTACAAAGATTACTGTATTCATATACCTTGTTATTTACATCACTGTTCAAAAAACAAAATAGCTAAAACTAAAAAAATAGCTGTTCTTAAGTTGGTCTCCTAGCCTGGTCAGCTGGTTTTTGAGCATTTTTTTCAGCTGGTCATACTGGGAGACAAGCTTGACCAGATAAACTAGTTATATGAATCTAAAACCAGCACAGGCTGGTTTTAGCTGTGTTTTTATTTTATTTATTTTTTTCGGCAAGGTTAGTACTTCAAAGAGTGACACAAATAATTTTTTTAAACTGCAAAAATAATACTATACTGCATTTTGGTAGCGCTTAGGCTTCTGCTTTGTCTAACACAAACTGAATTAGATTATAATGAGTTCAATTTATGCCAGTCTACAAGAGAGTAATGCATTTTAGGCCCCGTTTACAACTTCAGTCTCAGGTTATCTGATTACAAGTGGTCAGACCTAGATACAACGCAACCAGAATGTTTTGTGATCCAAACCATAGTGGGATGTAGTCCACATCGCATCCTAATGCAAACCCACCTCCTCTGTCAATCAACCATTGCACTCATCTGTCAATCAAGCAATGGTTTTAAATTTTGCTATTTATGCAGAACTTAAAAAGACTGAAAAACTATAGAAAACTTGTACATATAAACGGACACGATTTGACAGTCAATATGTAAAGACACAGATGATATAAGTCACATACATCTGAAGATGAGCAAATATAGTTTTAGAAAATACAGTAACACACACAAGAGACCCATTCGTGAGTAAAGTGGATCGCCAAGTCATAGGAGACACATTTGAGACATTATGCATGTCACGTGACCACTTGTGATGGAATACACCTAGATGGATGTTAATACCAAGTGTAAACAGGGCATTAATTTCATCAGGAATAATAACTTGCTCATTAACAGATATCCTTGCTTAACAAAACCATATTTGATATGCATATTTGCAAATGCAAAAAAGGAATTACATTGGAAATAATTTGCCATCAAATAACATAACGGGGTCTAACAAACTATCAGTGCTGAACCCTAAAGTTGACATGAAATTAAAATGCAACCTATTAAATTTCTAAATGCATGCGATTAATCTTATTGTGAATGATTCATCCATACATGTTTTGAAAAACTGAGCTCATAATTTTGAATCAGAGATCGCTAAAATCACTTCTCTCCAGTGACACATGCCAGGCCTCTCCAATCATTTAATCTGCTCAAACTCCACCCTATTTTTCAAACAAATGTAAGCTTCTATTGACATTGGCCTCCATCCAATATAACATAACCAAGTACCTGCACTAATTTATTTTTCCTTTTCCACTCAGATGTACATCACAATATATATTTTTTTAAATCTGCCACTACTTCCATTACATCACATCTTTAAAAGACCAATTATAATGCAAATATGTAATGATTTATATTCTCAAATATAATAAAATAAATCTAGTTAGCTCAATGCTACAAGCAAAAACAGTCTGAACATTTACACATGCAAATCCTATTTTTCCAGGAGAAACCAGCTCATTTTAAACAAGCAACCTGCTTGTTTGCTTCCACTTTATGCAAAACAAGCATTTGGATTTTGGGTCGAAACTTTTCCAATGAACTCAATGCTATATTAGATTAACCTACATGTTAAACTGTGACTATTATAAACTTTCGAAAAACAGGGTTTTAGAAGTTCAGCAGTGATAAATGACACTCATAATTCAGTGAGGTAACCCTGGCAACAAGACAACCAATAAAGAAAAGTATGACCAGCTCCGGTTAAAGGGCAGGATTTCCGCTGTGGCCAGTGGGGTTTATAAAATCCTCCTGCACATTTATCAAAATCACCTTTAATTATGAACTGCAAAGGAAATGCAAACCACAAACTAACATACACAGACCTGAAAGAGGGGATGGTACTAATCAAAGATCACACAAGCAAACGGGCAAGTCATCGCAAAGAATTCACACAAAACCCATTCACAGACAAACAAGCACTATAAACTATACTCACCATACTGCTTCCAGACATACAGTGACAACATTCAGCTCAAAGCACACACATTAAAGAGCATTTCAGTGGCACTGAGCAGGACAGGCGTAAAGGCTGAACCAGTGATTACAGGTTGGCATTTTGTGTGTAGGTGTCTGACGCTGTACACGGACAACTCAACTTTCAGGGTCCCAACTCACACACAAACTTTAATGCAGCTCTTTGCCGCCAAAAGTACACAGACCTCATTCAACACTACCAGACAATTACATTGATATATTCTAATTAGCAGTCTAGAAACACTTCATACTTCAAACACAGACTCTCACATTCAGACAATCATCAGCATTCACTCATATACTCACAAGTCAAGGAATTACATTTAAAATCACTCCGTTTACCTGTCAATTCTGACAAACGCTAACACTATGAAACAAAGTAGGCCTATTTGTTGTTGTTGTTGTATTTAAATTAGTGGTGGGCCGTTATCGGCGTTAACGTGCTGCGTTAACGTGAGACTCTTATCGGGCGATAAAAAAAAAATATCGCCGTTAATCTATTCTCAAAGTTGGGCTGGGAGCTGGGTCTATACTACGCAAGCTATGATGACTTTCACCTTGATATTTTAGCGCGGATGTATACCTAGCCGAATTGCACTATAGGGGGCGAGAACGAGTTATTAGAATTTATTTTTAAGAAGCTTCCCAATGGAAATCGGCAAGTCATTTCTGTCTCTATGTTACATGGTCGCGCTCTCTGTATCGCGCGCACAGCGGAGTTCCGCCCCGGTTCGCACACACACAAACAAACAAACAAACGTAAGCGCACACACAAGTAAGCACACTCCCACTCCTATTTGTAAATATTAAGCCGCAAAACGTCTATTTAAATATGACTTCTGTGTGTCTCTGTGTTAATGTATGGCGCAGACGCACGGGTTTGTTCACTACTCATACAGAAGCCCGCGTGATGCTTGCGGCGATATTAACGTCTGTCGTCTCACTAAATGAGGACATAAATACATGAACAACATCTCCAGAACTGCTCTGAGAGTCACTTCATGAGCATTCGAGCGTTTCATTTGAGAAAAACTATCCTCACGGCAACCCGTCAAAATAAAAGTTCGGTTTCACTTGAAGATATTGGGCAGAACGTAATAGGCTACTACTACTAAAACTATTAAAACCTTATCTTTAAGGAATAATCATACAATGTCTTCAATGTTATTATCAATATTAAATTCTTGATGACTGCTAGTTGTTTACTACTAGTAGTGAACTTATTCTGATCTACTTGGCAGAATTCAAATGAGCCATTTTAATCTAGATTAATTCCAAGATTACAGTGAGATTAATCTAGATTAAAAAAATTAATCTATGCCCACCACTAATTTAAATGCATTGCAATACCAGCTTTGCAGACATAGATTCAACACACAGCTGCAACAAATTATTTTGATAATCTATTAATCTAACAATTATTAGAACGACTAAACTTATCGATTATTTCACAGATTAATTGGTAGGCTTTTCACTTTCGCAATAAGTTAAAATATTGAGTTAAACATTTAAACTAATTAACAAAACAAGATAAATTACTTAAGTTTTTGAAAATGTTAAACAATTATTTAAAAGGTGCTGTATGTAGGATTGACACCTAGCGGTTGAACTAGTTATTGCAGTCCAAATTCAAAATATTCTAGACGTTGTGTTTTTTTTTTCCACCCGACCCTTTTTTTTTCTTTTCACACTCTTAGTAGAGTCAAAATCCTACATACAGCACCTTTAACAATAATAATAATAATAATAATGTCTTGTGCTACAACGCCACACTGGTCAATACATTTTATTGCAGGCTCTTACATTACGTAAGGCTGGGCGGTATATCGAGTTTGTACGATATAATCAATATATTTTTTATAAGCGATACGGTATGAAGCAATACCGTTAATATCGATATACAGTAGTTTGATACGAGCGCATCTGAAAAAATATCTAGGGAGGACACAGACTGAACTGCTGCGGAGAAAGTGCTTAATACAATTTGTTCTAAACATGTGACAAGCTTTATATGAAGGGCTTTAAAAAAAAACTCGTAAGATATAGTAGTCTATAGATTCAGTTTAAAGCGGCTCGGCCCGTCAGCTGCTCTGACAGAAAGGCTGCGTGTGCCGCTGACAGAGACACGCTGTTTAATGCGATATGCTGTTTTCCTAAATTCATAACTTACATTTCACAGGTATATTCTCCATCTGTAAATGTTAGAAATCCATGGAAATATTTCCATTTTGCTGTCAGAAGTGCATGAGCTTTTGCTTTGCGATTCTCTGCTAAACTTCACAGATGTCATATAGAACGAGCGCCGCCACACGCATGCACACCAAACAGACAGAGCTCAATGAAATAAGAGCGCAATAACTCTGTACTAAAATATATATTTCGCTGAAATATTCGTAGCTGGGCAATAAATGTGACATATGTAGAATTTTAAACCTACAAGTAAGTGTATTTGTATGATAGCACTAACTGTAAAATGACTGTAATGGGGTAATCAAAACAGCCTTTTTATTCAATTAGTATTTTTAGTTTAGTAAATTTAACTTCTGCTTTAAAAGCATTATTTTTTGCACATAATACAGGTGCATCTCAAATTACAATGTTGTGGAAAAGTTCATTTATTTCAGTAATTCAACTCAAATTGTAAAACTTGTGTATTAAATCAAATCAATGCACACAGACTGAAGTAGTTTAAGTCTTTGGTTCTTTTAATTGTGATGATTTTGGCTCACATTTAACAAAAACCCACAACAATCTCAACAAATTAGAATACTTCATAAGACCAATAAAAAAACATTTTTAGTGAATTGTTGGCCTTCTGGAAAGTATGTTCATTTACTGTATATGTACTCAATACTTGGTAGGGGCTCCTTTTGCTTTAATTACTGCCTCAATTCGGCGTGGCATGGAGGTGATCAGTTTGTGGCACTGCTGAGGTGGTATGGAAGCCCAGGTTTCTTTGACTGTGGCCTTCAGCTCATCTGCATTTTTTGGTCTCTTGTTTCTCATTTTCCTCTTGACAATACCCCATAGATTCTCTATGGGGTTCAGGTCTGGTGAGTTTGCTGGCCAGTCAAGCACACCAACACCATGGTCATTTAACCAACTTTTGGTACTTTGGTTTTCAAAAAACACAATGGACCAACACCAGCAGATGACATTGCACCCCAAATCATCACAGACTGTGGAAACTTAACACTGGACTTCAAGCAACTTGAGCTATGAGCTTCTCCACCCTTCCTTCAGACTCTAGGACCTTGGTTTCCAAATGAAATACAAAACTTGCTCTCATCTGAAAAGAGGACTTTGGACCACTGGGCACCAGTCCAGTTCTTCTTCTCCTTAGCCCAGGTAAGACGTCTCTGACGATGTCTGTGGTTCACTTCCACTCAACTTTCTGTTAACATGCTTGGATACAGCACTCTGTGAACAGCCAGTTTCTTTGGCAATGAATGTTTTTGGCTTACCCTCCTTGTGAAGGGTGTCAATGATTGTCTTCTGGACAACTGTCAGATCAGCAGTCTTCCCCATGATTGTGTAGCCTAGTGAACCAAACTGAGAGACCATTTTGAAGGCTCAGGAAACCTTTGCAGGTGTTTTGAGTTGATTAGCAGATTGGCATGTCACCATATTCTAATTTGTTGAGATAGTGAATTGGTGGGTTTTTGTTAAATGTGAGCCAAAATCATCACAATTAAAAGAACCAAAGACTTAAACTACTTCAGTCTGTGTGCATTGAATTTATTTAATACACAAGTTTCACAATGTGAGTTGAATTACTGAAATAAGTGAACTTTTCCACGACATTCTAATTTATTGAGATGCACCTGTATATGCCTACATGGTTACATTCAGGTTTATTTATTTGTTTAATCCAAATACAAAATACCGAGATATATACCGTATACCGCAAACCAGCCAAAAATTACCGAGATATTAATTTTTGCTCATATTTTTGCCCTAACATTAGGCCAAGTCATATAACTATTTAACAACAAAATTTTCGCCATCGTCTATAAAGTTGACTAATCTTTTCAGCCCTAATTCAACAAACACAATCAATAATATGAAGAGTTCATTTGCAAAAACCGATAACTTGATTTTTTTTTTTTTTTTCAGAAATTACATTTTTTTTTTTTTATTATTGTGCATTCCAAGTAATATCAATCAAACTGCAGCTGGGTTGTTTTGAGTAAGTAATAACTTAAACAAATACAGGTTATTTACAAAATTAAAGTTCATTGAAAGTATGTTTTTTTTTTACATATTGAAAGTTTGTTTTATAGCAAAAGCAGATAACTCCAACAGTATTTTTTTTGGCAAAAGCAGATATAACTCCACATTTCATGTTTTAGAGTTTAAGAAAACACTTGCTTAATCTTTGTAATCTCCTCAGATGACAATGTAGATGCATGAAAAACGTTGTTGTTGCTGTGATCATAGACTGTATGCATTGTAACGCGCTACTTTTGCAAGGTTCTGTGAAAACGTTTCAGCTCCTATTTTCCTTTAAGCCCTAAAGAAGATATCACAGGTTCATCAAGTTCGTCGAAATTATCCACCCTCGATCACTTTTAGTCAGCTTTGACGAAACTCCTCTCAGCTAGCACGTCTTTTAAAAGTGAAAGCAGCCTTGTCACCTGACCTGAATACAACGTGCTGATTCCCTAAAATGGACTTATCAGCTTCTGTTCAAAAAACAAGGGTGCTTGTTGGCTTCTGCAGTAAAACGTGAACTCGCGATGCCCTGAAAGTGGACAATACCAGCTTTTTTGACAAAACATGTTTAGGATTCAGATCGCGCTATACGTGGAGAATAATGCACGGCAATCAGCTCTTTTTTTTTTTTAAGTGGCGTTTATCGGTTTTTGCAAATGAACTCTTCATATACAACCAATGTTTTTACTTAGGGCTGGGCGATATATCGAACACGATATTCATGCGCATCTCGTCAGTAAAGCCGGTTCCGTGATTAGCGCTAAATATCCATCACCTGTTTTCAAATAGAGCGCCATTTAATACACAGAGCCATAGTTCACTGACAAGCTACGCAATATCGCGTTCATTAGCGAAGGCGATTCATCTGCGATAATGAACGCGATATTGCGTAGCTTGTCAGTGAACTACGGCTCTGTGTATTAAATGGCGCTCTATTTGAAAACAGGTGATGGAGATTTAGATTTAGCGCTAATCACGGAATCGGCTGGCGAATCTTGAATATCGTGTTCGATATCGCCAATATTTACTGCACACAAAAAGTATTCTTGTAGCTTCGTAACATTCAGGTTGAACCCCTGATGTCACATGGACTACTTCAATGTCCTTGCTACGTTTCTGTGCCTTGACCGTGATAGTTCCCTTGCTGTCTATGGGAGGGTCAGAGACCTCTCGGATTTAATCAAAAATATCTTAATTTGTGTTCTGAAGATGAATGAAGGTCTTATGGGTTTAGAACGACATGAGGGTGAGTAATTAATGACAGAATTTTCATTTTTGGGTGAACTATCCCTTTAAATGTACTATGTGATAAAAACTTAAAAGGGTTTTCTTGGGTCCATCTTACAAAATCAAAGTTGGTCTCATGACAGTAAAATTTGGGCAGACCAAAAACATGTTTTACAGACAAGTTTGAGCTACAACAATGTCATTTTGGTGGCTCTTCACCCTTCAATGAGTCAGTCTAGTTTGGCCAATACTGAAATAAACTATTCATTCACCCAAATTAAAATGACCTTCTTTCTCCAGTGGAACACAAGAGGGGATATTAATCCAAATGTCTTTTAATTACAAAGAAAATGGATTAGGCAAATAAACAACGAAAATGTAAAATTATAAATTTAATGGGTGAAGGAATCCTTTAAACCAAAAAACTAATTTTACTTACACATCTAAGTATTGACTTTGTCTGAGAATTTATGTTTTCAAAATCAGCAGAAGAATTATTAGTTTATTCATGCATCACAAATACAATTCAAAGTTGTAAATGGCTACAGTTATTGTTGGCCAAAGGACCCAGGTTGCTAGCATCAGTCACCTCTGGGCATACCACAACTACAGCCAAGCCTGTGATACAGAATACCAGCAATTTCTGCCAAATATGAGAGTGGGACAGACACTGAAAGAGCAAGACACTAAAATTGCATTAGAAGAAACAATCAAATCATTGTTTCCCATAAACTTTCTCCCAAACTCACTTTCAATAACTGGCATGTTTAAATGCGGTAGATAAATTCCATAGGTGCTTTGTAACATCTATACAATGAAAATAGCGCCAAAAGCAAAAGAAATTCAACGCGCCTGTGTCTTATTAGACTTAAAATTATACTTTCAGAAAAAAAAAAAAAAAAAAATGCTTGCCTAAGCAAAACTCATCACAATACTAGGGTGTTTTTTTTTTTACATGTTGCTACGTGGACTGGATTTTTAAACATTTATGCACCAGCAGGAAATCCACAATTCTACTTAAATTAATAGTTAGGTCAACAATGAAAATTGTGTCATCATTTACTCACTCTCATGTCATACCAAACCCTTATGATATATTATGGGAAATTGTAAATAATGTAATTGTCATTCTCTTCCATGCAATAGCAATTAGTTGGGAATGGTGTTTTAAGCTTCACCAAGAAAGCAAATGCACCAAATCTCTTGAAGCCAACATTAACAGAATTATTCTTTCAAGCGAACATTTTGCATGAGTTGGTTGAGCTGGTTCACAAAACCATGCTGAGCGATTCATTCACAAAATAGATCACTCTGGTTCTTGAGGAACTAGCAGTGAATAACGAAGTGGTTTGTCTGACACACAAAAATATTAAGAATTGGAATATAGTGCATGACTACTTTTATGATGCTTCTACTTCCTTTTTGTCTCCATTAATTTTAAGAGCATGGAAAAATGCAGCTAAAACATTGCTCAAATTTCTCTTTTTGTGTTCAACGGAAGAAAGCAAGTTATGAATCTTTGGGCAAACTATTCCTTTAAAACCAATAGCAAACATCTCCAAAATAAAACCGCCAGTCTTGTCTGTAGAACAAACTCATCCATAATCTCAAGCATGAGAAATAGTAATGCATTCTTATACTTAAATATACATATTCTATCAAGCAATATGCCATTCAAATCAATCTAGTGGGGTGCCTTGCTCCTTACTGGACTCAAATAAAATTAGCAAGGTCCCCCATCATCCAGTATGAAGGTCTTGTAAAAGCACAACTGTTTTTATGCAAAATAATGTAGTTAGTCTTTCTTTGCAGTATTAAATCAAAAAGGTCTTAAATATGAAATCCTACATTTCAGATCCGTGTAAAACAAGACTGTGTGTGCATTGCACTATAGTTAACTTACCTTGAACACCCCTCAGGTTTCAGAGTCTCCCGTTCTCCCTCATCTGAAGACCATGCAAATAATTTCCACTGTAAATAGCGTGTGTGAATTTGTGAGCGCCTCTTCTCCCGTAGATTAAACCAGTGGGCTCAGGAGATCACAGACTCTATCCGAACACCTGTGGAGAAAAAAGAAGTTCAGAGTCAGACCACAAACATACACATAACCACAGAAGATCTGAAGATAGCGGTAGATGCTTGACGGTGGTAGAGGTTGTTGTGTGATTTTTCTTATTTGAGCATTTACTCTTAGATGTCAAGTAGAATTGGTTGCACTGAGATTATGTGCAAGTCATAAAAGTGATGATGAGATTTCATGGAAAGTGCAGGAGCAAGGGCAAAAACAGGAAGCCATTTTTGCAAGTGAGGTTCCAAATAATGCCAATGCAGTTCAACATCATTCGGCAGCAAGAAACTAAGATTCAATAAAGAAAAACCAAACCGTTCTCAAATATCACAGTATGCAATATTTCAGACAATTTGGTATTGGGCTTCTCTTTATTGCACAGTGACTTAGGAAAAATACCGGCATTATTATTGAATGCTGTGGCGAGGCGAAGCCAAAACGAATTGAACGCTTGCTGCCAGAATAAATCCAAGAAACATAAGAACTTTCCCCCCTTTCCAATCGTTCTAACGAACTTCACCACATGCTAATTCTTGACAAAACCAAACCTACGGCAGCAATTACATGACTCACTTTGTGGATAGGTACAACAAGAATTCCATTCTCTAAACACACACTCAGACTAGTTAAAAGAATGGGCGAAGATTTCCCTCAGGTCTTTTATGCTGTAGTCTACAAGATTGACAAAGTACATTCAAGGTTCAGAAGACAGAAAACCAAGCATTACATTAGCACACTGTAATGTTTCTTTAGCGATTTCAAGTAAAAATGAAAAGTGGTTGGTGCTTCGGCTCCCAAACACACAGTAAGTTAGAAGATCTTACTACTTAATTAAACTCAACAAAAAGCATCTGTATCTAAAAGGTCAGTCCTCACCAAGAAAAACACTGTAATTTGTTACCCCTAATAGCATACAGTCAGCAATTTAGCACACAATCGGAGCATTTACTCCTGACAATAAAACAAATCTGATGCTAATTCTTCATCAATATCTAAATTGCGGTCTTAAGCCAAAGTCTCACAACACTACACACAACAACAGTCTTTAATGTGCATACATAATGCACTAAAAGTCACTTAAGTTCAAACTAAGGTAACCAAAGGTTGTAACACCTATAAATAATGCATTCAAGGTTATATATTCACGCTTGGCAAACCACACCCAGCAAACATGGGTTTTCCTTTTGAATAATATCACAAATATGCAAAGTATGAGAGTTCCTTGACTTGTGACAACCTTATCTATATTGCGCACAATTCAAGCAGCAAAGCTTCCTAAGGTCAAACACATTTTGACAGTGTTCTGAAGAAAATTTTGTTCAAAAGCACCTTGGTTGCTTGTGTTTTTGCTCATTTGTGATACACCCTGCTGTGTGCAGGCCTGGGCAGAGTTAACTAGCCTCTCTCGAGTAACCCAACACAGATACCTGCACACAGAGGAAGCTAATAGACAACAAAACACCATTTATATCTGCAGTCGAGTTGCGTATCACGTTCAGCTGGATATACGGTTTCAAAACGAGGGTTTTAGCAACACTGTAAGAAAAGTAAATGGGGCTTGATGTAACAATGGAGAGCTGTAAAAACACGCAGCGGCGGCCTCACGAACTTCCTTGTAACCTGGTGGATTCTCTGAGTCTGAAGAGGACAAAAAAACCGAGGAAAGTTGGGGAAGCAAAGGCGTTTACGAGGGAAACAGAAGTGTTTAAATGTATAAGGGCGGTGCATGCGGAAATAAGTGTTTTTAAATGAACAGTTGAGATTTGTAGCGATTAAAAGTAGGTATGAGAGAAGGAAAACCGCGGGGTGGGAAAACAAGCTTCCTTTAGCATCTCCAGCCATAATGGCATTTGCAAGAAAGTTATACGTGCCTTACTATGAGTGCATGTTGGATAAAGAAAATATCTAACACAGTCGAATTAAATTAAGAGCACTTGGACTATTTATTTGTGACCTTTAAACGCAAATAATCCGAAATGAGGGGTTTCCTAAATTATAATTCAATGGGAGCAAGGCCAATCGAGCGTGGAAGAAAAGTATGAACGAAAGCAAAACAAATCTTACCCATGTCGAGCACGGCAACAGCAAATATTCCACATAAAGCACTTTTCCCATTGCAATTGCTAAAATAAATCAGGGCTCCGCGAATTCCATTCCCACTGGAAAAAAAAGTGAAGTTATTCCACAAGCGAGCGCATTCCCCTCATTATAATCCTAGAGGTATCCCATTTTCCAAAGAAAAAAAAAATCAAGAGCATGGATGCCCGAGCCTTCTCGCTAACAAAGGGCGCCGACAATCCTAGGTAAAAACCCAAAGAATCGGTGTAGGAAAAAATCTCAGCTCCGGACTACAAATGGCCAAACGGCGGATCCAAGACGTCCCAAACTTGTGCAGCCCTTTTTTCTCTCTCAAAGAAGTTGTTCCTGTTTCGCCAAAGCTTGGGGGAGGGGAGCTGTTTTATCAAGCTCCTGGCCAAAGAGAGAGCGAGAGAGAGAGCCTAAAATCCTGCAAGCTCTTATGAGCCAGAGATCCACTAGAATAAACGCTTTAAATCAGGTCTGCAGTGTATTTGTAGAGCGAGTGATATGCGTTAAAAATAGCAGTGGATCAAATAATAACCGCAGCGACACAAAGATCTCTTATGAGAATCAACGCCAGTCCTTATATACAATATATCGGAGCACTTGTAGAGCTATGTTTCTTGCTATATTAATCGACATTATATGTTTTAGATGCGAAAAGGATACTCTATTTCCTTTATCCTTTGGACTGCTCTCCTTTACACTGGTTGGGAAAAGCCGCTATATTTTAATGGTGAAAAGTGTGCGGTTGGAAAAACACAGAGGGGTGTCCGATTCCGCGCGACGGGGCTTCGCGAGCGATTCCGTCTCCCAAAAACGTGCTAGTCACAGCCTTTCCTTATGAACCAAGAGTGATTAAAATAGCTCACGGCACTAACATGGCTTCCCCCATCAGAGATGAGCGAGTGCCGCTGATGTGCGCTCGCCTCCCCCCTCTTTGATCCGGCCGGATGGTTCAGTCCATATTGTAATAAGTAGCAATTCTAGGTCAGGTTGACTCGCTGTTGAATATAAGTGAGTGACGGCGGAGATCAAGTCGCGCGACTGTGTTCTGAATCCAGACGGAATTCTTTGTTATTCAAATGTAGGCAATAATGGCTAATCAATGCAAGGAAGAGCTCACTAGTGTAGTAAGGACGTGTTGAATCCTGGTGTACAGCTGTTTTGTTGAGAGTGAGACATTGTGAGGTAAGAGAAGGTGTCAAAATTATAATCACATTCCTACCATTTAAGTGATGTCAGATGCTAGATGGAAATGAATCTTGTGAAAACACTGTCTGCATTATATTTACTCCCAAATTACAACAAAGGAAAATACATTAATCTTCACATGTAGTGTTTTAACTACACTTCAGGTTTTACATTTCCCGCGTTACAACACATTAGTGAGAGAAACCCGCTCGGAGCCAAAGGAGAGTAACAAAAACCACCAGCAATCCAGACCAGCTCACACCACTTCTGTGTCTACAGTGTTTAATGTGATACATTGACAAAAGTCATCTGGTCGTTACACAATCCCCAAGTCTAAATATTTCCCTACTATGTCAAAAAAAAGTAGGCCCTATGAGTCTGAATATGTAGTATTCATATATGCCCAGAACAAGTATCCATGCATCCAAGTGCGGCAAAAAAAAAAATAGATAAATTTGAAAATGACTGCATAAATGATAAATGACTGCAATTTGAATAAATACACTACCATTATAAATGCTTTAAAACTTAATATAATTATTGTATTCGTGTTTCTGTTTATTCTTTACATTCTTCAGCAATGAGAATGAGATTTAGGCCTATCTCTGAAGAATTTGAAAAAGGAAAGAATTTCCTTTTTTTTCTTTTTCTTATGATTGTAGGGTAAAATATAACATATTCTTGACAGGTTTCATTAAAACACCTACAAGTAATATTGCATTAAGAAATCTGCATTTTTTTGTCCATGTCCAGGGCACATAGTTCATGTCAAACACGCTCCCACAAGAATATACCACAGGTCCAACAATCTTTTCCAAAATCTTTCGCTGATCCTATGTTTGAATGTCATTTGGAAACACATAATCCTCATATCGCCCCGTTCCACTGAGACACTTCAACAACAAAACCTCATATAGAAGCAAAACCAGAGAGCGGCAGAATACAAACAGATTTCATAAGTATAAGCTGAGCGCAAGAGCAGAAATATTTACTTATTTAAACAACAAGAAATTGCTATTTATTCGAGCCTGAAATAGAGAGCGAGAGGGGACTAAAATACATTTCTCTTAATTTTGACGACACCAAAACAATAACTAGTGTGTGAGTGAGTGCTCAGAGGTGACAGTATCTGTTGTTCACACTACAGAATATTAAATGCTGAGGAAGAGGAGAGGTGAGACTCGTGGGATTAAATGCATTCGCTGGCAATCTAATCCTGAGCTGTCACTACCACCAACAAACCCAAGCGCTGTTTTTTTATGTGTGGGCGGCTAAAAACAACAGCACAAGATTCTCTTTCCATCCTGGGGTGTACTCAATTCCCGTGATGTTAGCAATTGCTTTCTCGCTTTTTACCCACTGCTGAGTCCCGAACTGGGTCCCCCCAGGTAACAAAGGAGAGGAAAACCGACGATCTGTTGCCTTTTCCTCCAGCAGTGATACGTACAAACAGTGCTTCCCTGCTGATAGAAAGGAAATGTATTAACTCTCTTCCAGGAGAGAAAAAAAAACATGACAGAGTCTTAGTGGAGTATGAAGCTTTTACCTCTCCGCACTATGAAGGAGAGAACAGGGACAGATGACACTGTTTACATACTTTAGTGTGCTCAACTGAGCTTTCCTGGTAAATACAAAACACTGGCACAGAGTCAGTGCTATTTTAGTATGACTGATAAACTCTTATAGTCCTTATTAATATAAGGTTCTATTTGTTAGCATTAGTTAACCTATACTAACAATGAAAAATGCTTACTGATCAAAGTTGATGTTCAATTCAACGTGCTAATATTAAAAACAAATGATTTATCTATTAATATTGGACCTGAACTAACATGCAATAACAATTAACAGCTTTATTTTTATTAACTAACAATAACAACGATTAACAAATAGGCTATTGTAACAAATGTAATACTCATTGTTAGTTAAGTTAATTAATGGGACCTTATTAGGGATACCAATATACATATATCAATATACCAATAAAATATTTTGAATATTGTAATTTTGTTTTGTGGTTTTGCCCCTTTTTTGCCTTTTTGTTATTTTGTTTTATCTCAGTTAACTTTTTTTTATTACATTTTTTTTTTATGTTTCAGTTTTAATTAACAATAATAAAAAGTTGTAAATTAAACAATTTCAACTTCAAAATTTCATGTTTCAACATGTCACTTGTCATTTTTATTTGTTATTAATTATTTAAGTAAGTATTAAGTATTTTAGTAATTTCTGAGTGAATATTTTTCTACACCATTTTTTGTAGTGCACATACTTCCAATCTATTCTTGTATTAAAGTGAAGGTAATTTCAGTAGTTAACTTTAAATATCCGTGTCATTAAACTGGCTGTGTTTTTATTCAGGTGGCTTGTTAGCAGTTTAATCAACTTACTCAGCAAGACTCATCTTGAAAGAGAAACTCTCTTGCTAATGCCTGTTATAGTGCCCCTTGCGGCAGTGACCGTCAAATCCATCTTGTGTAACTACAAGCCTTTCACATACCTGTTTTGGACATTACTGTTGATTTGACACGAGTTTTGTTGGATGCTCTGATAATGAAGATGATGAGGATGAAGATATGTCGGGAACATAAGCCCTTGGAGCCATATGGCACAGTTGTGTTTAACCATCAAGTGTCACCATGTGACGTCTGGTTGAATGAAAGAGCACAAACAGGATCTGGTTCATCACCAGGATACAGATCACCGTCTTGATCCAGCTGTCAAATGTTAACCCTGTAAAGCCTGACATATAAAATAATAGTAATAGTCAAATAAAAAGGGTGTAGGGGGTTTGGATAGAGGTTGTACCTTTGCTGTCTGGCAGCTGCACCTTACTTGGTAGGGTGGACGGGCAGCACTGGTCCCCATCCATCTCCTAAATCTCTCACGTGCTGGCTCCACGTGCCACACCCCGGTAAACCGCCTCAGCTGGCGGGCTAAACCGCGTGAGGGGGTGGTGTTCACACTGCACCACTAGGCGGATGAGCTGCTCTTGGCAGCCAACGGCTAAAGGGCGGAGGAGATCTTGGAATGATCCAACGGCCGAGTGTGGGGAGTAAACCCTTCAAATCAGGAGTGGAGCCCGGCGGACTGTTGCCTATATTCACGCACTGTTCCGGCAGCTCCTGCAGCCGAGCTGGTGCCAAACGTACTGCTTGCATTCCTTTGGACTACATAGGTGAGGCTGAGAGGGGGATCTTGATGACTGGGCATCCCAGGATCTCCATACACTCTGCCCAGGCTTGCGCCCTGGAGAGGTCACTCCAGTGCCGCTGTTTCAGCGACAACACAACACGGGAGATGGCAGTTACGAGTTATAAGCCCAGAGTGGATTGGCGTGGCTCGGGCGCTACGGGTTGTCTCCGGCGGTGGGAGGGATCATCGTGTCCCACTGGTCAGCTAACGCCCGCCTTAAGCTGGGCAGCCCCAGTCAGTAAGGTGCTGACCCGCCACAGTCTGTCTGCTTCAATGGGTGCTTGGAGCTTAGGAAACAACCGAAAAGCAGACTGTAAAACCTGCACCAGACAAAACAAGAAGGAGAAAAAACAAACAGCCAGCCCTGCGGTTGGCAAGCTGGAATGTCAGAACCATGTGCCCTGGCCACTCTGACGAATTACAACAAGTTGATGATGCCAGGAAGACAGCCATCATCAACCGTGAGCTGAAACGACTGGACATCGACATTGCTGCTCTACAGGAGACTAGACTCCCTTCTAACGGCAGCCTCAGAGAACAGGACTACACGTTCTTCTGGCAGGGAAAGGAGTCTGAGGAGCCTCGTATTCACGGTGTTGGATTTGCAGTGAGGAACTCCATGCTGTCCTCAATTGAGCCACCTTCTGGAGGTACACCCAGAATCCTCTCTCTTCGTCTCTCTACCTCTTCAGGCCCAGTCAATATCCTGAGCATCTATGCTCCAACACTCTGCTCCCCAGCTGAGATAAAGGACGAATTTTATGAAGAGCTGGAGACCACCATCAAAGAGACCCCTACCACAGAACACCTGTTCCTACTCGGGGACTTCAATGCCCGGATCGGAGCCGACCATAACTCTTGGCCCCGTTGCATCGGCCACTTTGGCATTGGCAAGCTTAACGAAAATGGACAGAGACTGTTAGAACTTTGTTCGTACCATGACCTGTGCATTTCAAATACGTTCTTCTCAACTAAACCCTGCCACCGAGTGTCCTGGCGTCACCCCAGATCCTGTCACTGGCACCAGCTGGATCTAGTTATTACCAGAAGATCCCTGCTGAACTGCGTTCTCATTACCCGCAGCTACCATAGCGCCGACTGTGACACTGACCACTCACTGGTTGGGAGTAAGGTGCGTCTCTATCCAAAGCGGATTCATAACTCCAAGCAGAAAGGACGTCCACGTATTAACGCAGCCCTGACATTACTCCCAGAAGTTTGCACACGCTTTGCCAGTGCCATTGAAGAGGCCCTTAAGGATTGCCCAGACAACAGCGCTGAAGAGAGATGGAGCCACATTCGTGACGCCATCTATAACTCGGCCATGACAACCTTCGGCAGGCGGGTGAAGAAAAATCCAGACTGGTTTGAAGCAGGAATAATCGAACTTGAGCCAGCCATCACAGCTAAACGCACAGCTTTGGTAGACTACAAGCGCAAGCCTTCAGAGAAGGCATTAGCTGCACTCCGGAAGACCAGGAATGACGCCCAGCGGATTGCCAGGAAATGCGCTAACGATTATTGGCTGAACCTCTGTCAGAGCATTCAGCTCTCTGCAGACTGTGGGAATATCCGCGCCATGTATGAGGGCTTGAAGAAAGCATTTGGCCCAAGTACCATCAAGATTGCTCCCCTGAAGTCCGCTACAGGCGACGTCATCACAGACCGCAGTAAGCAGATGGAGAGATGGGCGGAGCACTACCAGCAGCTATACTCGAGGGAGAACGTTGTCACCGACACTGTATTGGAGAGCATTACCCCCTTGCCCGAGATGAAAGAACTCGATGCTTTGCCCACTGTATACGAGCTTAGCAAGGCCATTGACTCTTTAGCATGTGGCAAAGCTCCAGGCAGTGACGGCATTCCCCCAGAGGTCATTAAGGCTGGCCTGAAGAGTGTCCTCCTTGACCACCTCCATAAACTCTTACTTCAGTGTTGGGAGGAGGGAAAAGTTCCTCAGGAAATGCGAGATGCCAACATCATCACACTCTACAAGAACAAAGGAGACCGCAGTGACTGCAACAACTATCGCGGCATCTCCTTACTGAGCATTGTGGGAAAGGTCTTCGCCCGTGTAGCTTTGAACAGACTCCAAGTGCTGGCTGAACGCGTCTATCCAGAGGCGCAGTGCGGCTTCAGATCCCAGAGATCAACGATCGACATGATCTTCTCTCTGAGACAGCTGCAGGAGAAGTGCCGGGAGCAGAGACAGCCACTTTACATCGCCTTTATCGACCTGACCAAGGCCTTTGACTTGGTCAGCAGGAAAGGTCTCTTCACCTTACTGCACAGGATCGGATGTCCCCCCAAGCTTCTGAAGATGGTCACGTCCTTCCATGATGAAATGAAAGGCACCGTCCAGTACGATGGCTTATCTTCGGAACCTTTTCCGATCCGTAGCGGTGTGAAGCAAGGCTGTGTTCTCGCCCCGACCCTCTTCGGCATCTTTTTCTCCCTGCTGCTGTGCCATGCCTTCAGTCAGTCAGAAGATGGTGTCTTCATCCACACTAGGAGCGATGGTAACCTTTTTAATCTTGCACGTCTGCGCGCAAAGACCAAGGTGCGCAGGGTCCTGATTAGAGAGATGCTGTTTGCTGATGACGCCGCCCTGACTGCCCATACAGAGGAAGCACTGCAGTGTCTCATCAGCAGCTTCGCTCGTGCTTCTGATGAGTTTGGGCTGACCATCAGCCTGAAGAAAACAAATGTCATGGGCCAGGATGTCAGCAGCACTCCTTGCATCTCCATCGGCGATCATACCCTTGAGGTAGTGGAGGACTTTATATATCTTGGCTCCACTATCTCCAGCAACCTCTCTTTGGACAATGAGTTGAACACCAGAATCGGCAAGGCATCAATAGCAATGGCCCGCCTGACCAAAAGAGTGTGGAACAACAGTATGCTCACCATCAACACCAAGATGAAAGTGTACCAGGCCAGTGTCCTTAGCACTCTTCTTTATGGCAGCGAGGCGTGGACTATGTACATCTGGCAAGAACGCAGACTTAACTCTTTCCATCTGCGCTGCCTGAGGAGGATTCTGGGCATCACCTGGCAGGACCATGTCCCAAACACTGAAGTGCTGGCCCAGGCAAAATATTCAGCATGCACGCACTTCTTTCACAAAGACGCCACGCTGGCTCGGCCATGTCTGCCGAATGCAGGATGGCCGGATTCCTAAGGACATCATGTATGGTGAGCTTGCCTCTGGCACCAGACCAACAGGCAGACCAGTGCTCCGGTATAAAGGCGTCTGCAAGCGTGATCTGAAAGCCGGAAGCCTGAATCCGCAGACTTGGAAGCTGCCACCGCAGATCGTGTCAGCTGGCAGCTCACCGTAAGGACCAGCATAAAACTGAGCGAGAGAAAGAGAGAGGACCAGTGGGAGGAAAAGAGGCAGCGAGACGGCAGAGAGCAGAGTCAGTGTCCACAGAAGCAGAAGCAGTCACAGGCTTCATCTGTGGTAACTGCAACAGACTCTGCCGCCTCGTATCGGACTGTTCAGCCACAGCAGGCACTGCAATTCGACAACAGACTGACTTGGGCGCAGATACTCCATTGTCTCCCGAGACAGAAGGATGCTTGAATAAATACACTACCATTATAAATGCTTTAAAACTTAATATAATTATTGTATTCGTGTTTCTGTTTATTCTTTACATTCTTCAGCAATGAGAATGAGATTTAGGCCTATCTCTGAAGAATTTGAAAAGGAAAGAATTTCCTTTTTTCTTTTCTTATGATTGTAGGGTAAAATATAACATATTCTTGACAGGTTTCATTAAAACACCTACAAGTAATATTGCATTAAGAAATCTGCATTTTTTGTCCATGTCCAGGGCACATAGTTCATGTCAAACACGCTCCACAAGAATATACCACAGGTCCAACAATCTTTTCCAAAATCTTTCGCTGATCCTATGTTTGAATGTCATTTGGAAACACATAATCCTCATATCGCCCCGTTCCACTGAGACACTTCAACAACAAAACCTCATATAGAAGCAAAACCAGAGAGCGGCAGAATACAAACAGATTTCATAAGTATAAGCTGAGCGCAAGAGCAGAAATATTTACTTATTTAAACAACAAGAAATTGCTATTTATTCGAGCCTGAAATAGAGAGCGAGAGGGGACTAAAATACATTTCTCTTAATTTTGACGACACCAAAACAATAACTAGTGTGTGAGTGAGTGCTCAGAGGTGACAGTATCTGTTGTTCACACTACAGAATATTAAATGCTGAGGAAGAGGAGAGGTGAGACTCGTGGGATTAAATGCATTCGCTGGCAATCTAATCCTGAGCTGTCACTACCACCAACAAACCCAAGCGCTGTTTTTTTTATGTGTGGGGGGGCGGCTAAAAACAACAGCACAAGATTCTCTTTCCATCCTGGGGTGTACTCAATTCCCCGTGATGTTAGCAATTGCTTTCTCGCTTTTTACCCACTGCTGAGTCCCGAACTGGGTCCCCCCAGGTAACAAAGGAGAGGAAAACCGACGATCTGTTGCCTTTTCCTCCAGCAGTGATACGTACAAACAGTGCTTCCCTGCTGATAGAAAGGAAATGTATTAACTCTCTTCCAGGAGAGAAAAAAAAAACATGACAGAGTCTTAGTGGAGTATGAAGCTTTTACCTCTCCGCACTATGAAGGAGAGAACAGGGACAGATGACACTGTTTACATACTTTAGTGTGCTCAACTGAGCTTTCCTGGTAAATACAAAACACTGGCACAGAGTCAGTGCTATTTTAGTATGACTGATAAACTCTTATAGTCCTTATTAATATAAGGTTCTATTTGTTAGCATTAGTTAACCTATACTAACAATGAAAAATGCTTACTGATCAAAGTTGATGTTCAATTCAACGTGCTAATATTAAAAACAAATGATTTATCTATTAATATTGGACCTGAACTAACATGCAATAACAATTATCAGCTTTATTTTTATTAACTAACAATAACAACGATTAACAAATAGGCTATTGTAACAAATGTAATACTCATTGTTAGTTAAGTTAATTAATGGGACCTTATTAGGGATACCAATATACATATATCAATATACCAATAAAATATTTTGAATATTGTAATTTTGTTTTGTGGTTTTGCCCCTTTTTTGCCTTTTTTGTTATTTTGTTTTATCTCAGTTAACTTTTTTTTATTACATTTTTTTTTTATGTTTCAGTTTTAATTAACAATAATAAAAAGTTGTAAATTAAACAATTTCAACTTCAAAATTTCATGTTTCAACATGTCACTTGTCATTTTTATTTGTTATTAATTATTTAAGTAAGTATTAAGTATTTTAGTAATTTCTGAGTGAATATTTTTTCTACACCATTTTTTTGTAGTGCACATACTTCCAATCTATTCTTGTATTAAAGTGAAGGTAATTTCAGTAGTTAACTTTAAATATCCGTGTCATTAAACTGGCTGTGTTTTTATTCAGGTGGCTTGTTAGCAGTTTAATCAACTTACTCAGCAAGACTCATCTTGAAAGAGAAACTCTCTTGCTAATGCCTGTTATAGTGCCCCTTGCGGCAGTGACCCGTCAAATCCATCTTGTGTAACTACAAGCCTTTCACATACCTGTTTTGGACATTACTGTTGATTTGACACGAGTTTTGTTGGATGCTCTGATAATGAAGATGATGAGGATGAAGATATGTCGGGAACATAAGCCCTTGGAGCCATATGGCACAGTTGTGTTTAACCATCAAGTGTCACCATGTGACGTCTGGTTGAATGAAAGAGCACAAACAGGATCTGGTTCATCACCAGGATACAGATCACCGTCTTGATCCAGCTGTCAAATGTTAACCCTGTAAAGCCTGACATATAAAATAATAGTAATAGTCAAATAAAATTCAATTTTTGGAAATGTAACAGTTTATTGAAACTTTAGACAAAATCTTTAAAAGTTTCACCAAGCCTGATATTTTATCTTTACATTTTAACATGATTTAAAA